>NC_042977.1:38731248-39031248 GCF_901001165.1 Salmo trutta
TTGTCTATATCTGTATCGCTTTCTATCATTTACTTTCTCTGTATCGCTTTGCATCATTCTCTATCTCTGTATTGCTTTGTATCATTTAGTTTATCTGAATCAATTTGAATCATTCTCTATCTCTGTATCGCTTTGTATCATTCTCTCTCTGTATCACTTTCTATCATTCGATGTCTCTGTCGCTATCTCCCTATAATGTACTGTATTGCTTTCTCTCTGTCTTTCTCTCTGTCTTTCTCTCTGTCTTTCTCTCTGTCTTTCTGTCTGTCTCTGTCTGTCTCTGTCTGTCTGTCTGTCTGTCTGTCTGTCTGTCTGTCTGTCTGTCTGTCTGTCTGTCTGTCTGTCTGTCTGTCTGTCTGTCTGTCTGTCTGTCTGTCTGTCTGTCTGTCTGTCTGTCTGTCTGTCTCTCAGTCTCTGTCTTTGTCTTTTCCTCTCTCTTACACGCATGCACGAATGCACACAGACACACAGACACAGACACACCACTAAAGGCTATCCGATCACAAATACAGTATTTGGGATGCCTACCCAGTACACACAGAATCATGCAAATTGGAGCAGGCCCTATGTCCCTCCCCAGGATGTATCAGTTTAGTGCAGACAAACATCCAGCCCATTTCACTGTGGGACAAAATCTTTATTTGTCGCAGTTGTAGACAAGACAGTGAGCAGGGAGAACAGTAAAATGCCTCTGGTGCTGCCTCAGTGAGTTGCATGTCATTGCATTGATATGCTGACATTGCAGAGTTATTTCATCATCTTGTGAGCTTTGAGACGCCTGCTATTACCCCCACACACACTTGTACACATTCACACACACACACACACACACACACACACACACACACACACACACACACACACACACACACACACACACACACACACACACACACACACACACACACACACATAAATACACTGAATGTACAAAACATTAGGAACACCTTCCTAATATTGAGTCGCACCACCTTTTGCACTCAGAACAGCCTCAATTCGTCGGGACATGGATTCTACAAGGTGCCGTTGTCGTTCCACAGGGATGCTGGCCCATGTTGACTCCAATGCTTCCCACAGTTGTGTCAAGTTCGCTCAAATTTGGACTCATCAGACCAAAGGACAGATTTCCACCAGTCTAATATCCATTGCTCATGTTTCTTGTCCCAAGCAAGTCTCTTATTCTTAGTGGTGTACTTTAGTAGTGGTTTCTTTGCAGCAATTCGACCATGAAGGCCTGATTAACTTCTATGGGCTACGTGGGACGCTAGAATATAAATATCAGGGCGGCAAAATCAAAACAACAAAATGTATAATTCAACTATTTTACACCATTTTAAAGATACACTTCTCCTTGATGTAACCACATTGTCCAATTTCAAAAAGGCTTTACAGCGAAAGCAAAACATTAGATTATGTTAGGAGAGTACACAGACAAAAATAATCACACAGCCATTTTCCAAGCAAGCATATATGTCACAAAAACCAAAATCACAGCTAAATGCAGCACTAACCTTTGATGATCTTCATCAGATGACACTCCTAGGACATTATGTTATACAATACATGCATGTTTTGTTCAATCAAGTGCATATTTATATCCAAAAACAGCTTTTTACATTGGCATGTGACGTTCAGAACATGCATTCCCACCCAAAACTTCCGGTGAATTTACTAAATTACTCATGATAAACATTCACAAAATACATAACAATTACTTTAAGAATTATAGATACAGAACTCCTTTATACAATCGCTATGTCAGATTTTAAAATAGCTTTTCGGCGAAAGCACATTTTGCAATATTCTGAGTACATAGCTCAGCCATCACGGGCTAGCTATTTTGACACCCGTCAAGTTCGGGGCACACTAAACTCAGAATTACTATTAGAAAAATGGTATTACCTTTGCTGATCTTCATCAGAATGCACTCCCAGGACTGCTACTTCCACAAGACATGTTGTTTTTGTTCCAAATAATCCATAGTTATGTCCAAATACCTCCGTTTTGTTCGTGCGTTCAGGTCACTATCCAAAGGGTAACGCGCGAGCGCATTTCGAGACAAAAAAATGTAAAATGTTCCATTACCGTACTTAGAAGCACGTCAAACGCTGTTTAAAATCTATTTTTTTGGTATTTCTCTCGTAAAATAGCGATAATATTCCAACCGGACAATAGTGTATTCATTCAAAGGGGAAAAGAAAAAACAGCGTGCTCATGTGAATGCGCCTATCCAATCTCTTTGTCACCAGGCAGACCACTGACAAACTGAGCTACTATACTCTGCTCAGAGACAGAAGACGCCTCAATCTGCTTTCTGAAGGCTTTAGAGAGCCAATGGAAGCCTTAGAAAGTGCTACATAACCCCACAGATACTGTAGTTTCGATAGAGAATCAAAAGAAGAACTACAAATTCTCAGACAGGCCACTTCCTGCTTGGAATTTTCTCAGGTTTTTGCCTGCCATATGAGTTTTGTTATACTCACAGACACCATTCAAACAGTTTTAGAAACTTCGGAGTGTTTTCTATCCAAATCTACTAATAATATGCATATTCTCGTTTCTGGGCAAGAGTAGTAACCAGTTTAAATCGGGTACATTTTTTCATCCGGCCATGAAAATACTGCCCCTTATCCCAAGCAGGTTAACGCTGTCTCCTCTGAACAGTTGATTTTGAGATGTGTCTGTTATTTGAACTCTGTGAAGCATTTATTTAGGCTGCAATCTGAGGCTGGTTACTCTAATGAACTTATCCTCTGCAGCAGAGGTAACTTTGGGTCAGAGGTAACTTTGGGTCAGAACGCAACCATAGTTTCACAAACAATACAGTTCTCTTCCAACCGCTTTGTACAAAACATTACAGGTGTGTTGGTCCGATCTAGTCACAGTTTATCTGTTGCATACTGTTCAGTCCCATTGAATACTGACTGCATACAGTCCTTTCCTGTGGCAGTCCTCATGAGAGTCAGTTTCGTCATAGCACTTGATGGTATTTACGACTGCACTTCAAGAAACGTTAAAAGTTCTTGAAATTTTCCGTATTGACTGACCTTCACGTCTTAAAGTAGTGATGGACTCTTTGCTTGTTTGAGCTGTTATTGCCATAATATGGACTTGGTCTTTTACCAAATAGGGATGTCTTCTGTATACCACCCCTACCTTGTCACAACATAACTGATTGGCTCAAACACATTAAGAAGGAAATAAATTCCACAAATTAACTTTTAACAAGGCACACCGGTTAATTGAAATGCATTCCAGTTGACTACCTCGGGAAGCTGGTTGAGAGAATGCCAAGTGTGTGCAAAGCTGTAATCAAGGAAAAGGGTGGCTACTTTGAAGAATCTCATAAAATATATTTAGATTTGTTTAACACTTTTTTGGTTACTACATGATTCCATATGTGTTATTTCAGAGTTTTCATGTCTTCGCTATTATTCTACAATGTAGAAAATAGTAAAAATAAAGAAAAACCCTTGAATGAGTAGGTGTGCCCAAACTTTTGACTGGTACTGTACTACCATACCCCGTTAAAAAGCACTTCAATGTTTTGTCTTGCCCTTTCACAATCCATGTCTCAATTTTCTCAAGGCTTAAAAATCCTTCTTTAACCTGTCTTCTCCCCTTCATCTACACTGATTGAAGTGGATTTAACCTCTTGCGTATATCCTACCACTGGGGGCGCCACAGCGCATTTTGGAAAAGAATTCGTTCCCATTTTCAACGGCCTACTAATCAAACTCAGAAGCTAGGACATGCATATACTTATTTTATATGGATAGAAAACACCCCAAAGTTTCTGAAACTGTTTGAATGGTGTCTGTGAGTATAACAGAACTCGTATGGCAGTCAAAACCCCGAGACCGATTGAACCAGGAAGTGGGATTCTGAATTGTGGACTCGACTTCACAGCCTTCCCTGTAATTCACAACGTGAAAAAATGATAATTGAGCACTTTCCAGTGCTTCCACTAGATGTCCCCAGTCTTTACAAAGTGTTTTGAAGCTTCTGTGGCAATTGGTCACAGTAGGAGGGCCATCAGCATTGTGACGTCGGCGGCCGTGTCTGCCCCCACCTTTGGAAACGTTTTGAAACACAATGAAATCGTCCCACTCGAATCTGATTGGCTCTCTTGTTGAAACAGGCCCTGAAGATTAATGTTATACAACGTTTGACATGTTTGAACGAACCTAACGAAGGGAAAATAGTCATTTTTCGTTAGCCAAGTGCCGCGTACGGATCAACATTTGGTTACAGCCTTAGGACGCGCTAACAACAGCAAGCTAATGGAACATAAAGGATGGACTTTTTTGACCTAAAATACATTTGTCGTGGACCTGGGATTTCGGGAAGTGCTTTCTGATGAAGACAACTAAAGGTGAGGGATTATTGGCAATATTATACAAGATCAGATGTGATGTGCGATTGTTCCAAGATGGCGACGAGCTAGGCTTTCTAGCTCATTTTCTGGGTATCGCATCCCCTTTTATCTCAAAGTGTGATTACCCTGTAAAGTTAATTTAAAATCTGTTATGACGGGTGTTTTCAAGAGATATTCATCTATAAATCTTAGATTGACAATATAAAAAAAAAAAATCGTTTTCGAATAGTAATTTATAAAATTGTAGCACTGTTTCCCGGGACGCATTTTATGAAAAAATAGTTAGTCAACGTCAGGTGCCGATGTAAAATGCTGTTTTTATATAGAAATATGACCTTTATTGAACAAAAGATTGCATGCTGTGTGTAACATGATGTCCTAGGTGTGTCATCTGATGAAGTTTGTAAAAGGTTAGTGCTGCATTTAGCTGTTTTTTGGTTATATGTGATGCATGTGCCTGGTCGGAAAATTCATATGATGCTACTTTTACCATGTACTCCTCTAACATAATCTAATATTGTGCTTTTCCTGTAAAACCTTTTTGAAATCGGACAATGAGGGTCGATTCAAGAGAGGTGTATCTATAAAACGATATGAGACAGTCCTATATTTGAAAAAAATATATATTGAATTTCGTTATGCTAATGTCGCTAGGAGTTTTTCGCTGGAAAATGATCCCGCTAACGGGATGAGAGTCTCAAGAGGTTTTTAACAAGTGACATCAATAAACGATCATAGTTTTCACCTGGATTCACCTGGTCAGTCTATGTCATGGAAAGATCAGGTGTCCTTAATGTTTTGTACACTCAGTGTACATGAGACTAACACATGCACACTCGCCCCCGGTCTCTCTGTCTCTCCATTCTCTCTACCTCCTCTCTCCCATTTTCTTTCATACACATTGACTCCAATCTATGCCTGGTGTAGTGATCATTTCTGTCTCTGGTGTAGTGATCATTTCTGTCTCTGGTGTAGTGATTATTTCTGTTTCTGGTGTAGTGATCATTTCTGTCTCTGGTGTAGTGATCATTTCTGTCTCTGGTGTAGTGATCATTTCTGTCTCTGGTGTAGTGATCATTTCTGTCTCTGGTGTAGTGATCATTTCTGTCTCTGGTGTAGTGATCATTTCTGTCTCTGGTGTAGTGATCATTTCTGTCTCTGGTGTAGTGATCATTTCTCTCTCCGGTTTAGTGATCATTTCTGTCTCTGATGTAGTGATCATTTCTGTCTCTGATGTAGTGATCATTTCTCTCTTCGGTTTAGTGATCATTTCTGTCTCTGGTGTAGTGATCATTTCTGTCTCTGGTGTAGTGATCATTTCTGTCTCTGGTGTAGTGATCATTTCTGTCTCTGGTGTAGTGATCATTTCTGTCTCTGGTGTAGTGATCATTTCTGTCTCTGGTGTAGTGATCATTTCTGTCTCTGATGTAGTGATCATTTCTCTCTTCGGTTTAGTGATCATTTCTGTCTCTGGTGTAGTGATCATTTCTGTCTCTGGTGTAGTGATCATTTCTCTCTCCGGTTTAGTGATCATTTCTGTCTCTGATGTAGTGATCATTTCTGTCTCTGATGTAGTGATCATTTCTCTCTTTGGTTTAGTGATCATTTCTGTCTCTGGTGTAGTGATCATTTCTGTCTCTGGTGTAGTGATCATTTCTCTCTGCGGTTTAGTGATCATTTCTGTCTCTGATGTAGTGATCATTTCGGTCTCTGATGTAGTGATCATTTCTGTCTCTGGTGTAGTGATCATTTCTGTCTCTGGTGTAGTGATCATTTCTGTCTCTGGTGCAGTGATCATTTATCTCTTCGGTTTAGTGATCATTTCTCTCTTCGGTTTAGTGATCATTTCTGTCTCTGGTGTAGTGATCATTTCTCTCTCCGGTTTAGTGATCATTTCTGTCTCTGATGTAGTGATCATTTCTGTCTCTGGTGTAGTGATCATTTCTGTCTCTGGTGTAGTGATCATTTCTGTCTCTGGTGTAGTGATCATTTCTGTCTCTGGTGTAGTGATCATTTCTGTCTCTGGTGTAGTGATCATTTCTGTCTCTGGTGTAGTGATCATTTCTGTCTCTGGTGTAGTGATCATTTCTGTCTCTGGTGTAGGGATCATTTCTCTCTTCGGTTTAGTGATCATTTCTGTCTCTGGTGTAGTGATCATTTCTGTCTCTGGTGTAGTGATCATTTCTGTCTCTGGTGTAGTGATTATTTCTCTCTCCGGTGTAGTGAGTTTGTATTCCCCCCCTGCAGGTCTGAGCTCCCCTCCGTCCACCATGCCCTCCTCCCTGCCCAGTCTGGTGACCCCCATGATGAACGGGTATACGGGCCTCGCACCCCAGGCTAACGTGCACCCTCTGGAGACCCTCTACACCAACGGCCTGCCCCCCTACTCCACCCAGAGCCCCACTGCTGCAGACACACTGCAACAAACCTTTACTGGGGTACAGCAATACACAGGTGCAGTACACTACACATCTCTGCTCTCGAATCCTGACCTTGATACATCCAGGTCTTCACCAGAGTCTGTTGAATGTGACTCATAAAGGACTAACTCAATCCCCACTCTCTCTCTTTTCTTTTTCACTTCATCCCCCTTACTGCCTATCTATCACTCTTTCCTCGCTCTCTCCCTTTCTCTCGCTCCTCTTTGTCCTCTCTCCCTCTTTCTGTCTCTCTCTCTCTGTCTTGCACTTTCTCTGTCTCTCCGCTCTTTCTCTCCTCTCTTTCTCTCTCTCCTCTTTGTCCTTTCTTTCTCTATCTCTTTCTCTCTCTCTCTCTCCTCTCTCTCTCCCTCTCTCTCTGTCTCTCCTCTCTCTCTCCCTCTTTTCTTTCTTCTCCTTCCTCCCTTTCCTCTCTGTAGCCATCTACCCAGCGACTACACTGAGGCCTGTAGGTCAGCATCTGGCACAGCACCCTCAAGTCATTGGCCAACAACAGAGGGAAGGTGAGGGTGAGTAACTATATTTACTAATTATTCATCATCATCATTATCAACAACATCATGAGTATCAAGTTTCAAAGTTTTTTTGTCACATGCACAAGATACAGCAGGTATAAAACAGTACAGTGAAATGCTTACTTACAAGCTCTTTCCCGAGAATGCAGTATTCACTATCAATGTGAGAGGAAATCATTTAAAGTACTAATACAAAGTACTAATATAATGTACTAATATAATGTACTGATATAAAGTACTAATTTAATGTACTAATATAAAGTACTAATATAAGGTACTAATATGAAGTAAGAAAACGAGAAGTACCAACAACAAAAGAAGATATGTACAGGATCAGTGCCAGTTCCATAATTACAATGTGCAGCAACCTTAGTAGTGATCATCATGATCTTGTGTGTTAAAAATATACTGTACCATCATGATACTAGGGTCAGTGCCTCTAACAGTGTTTCTGTGTGTGTGTGTGTGTGTGTGTGTGTGTGTGTGTGTGTGTGTGTGTGTGTGTGTGTGTGTGTGTGTGTGTGTGTGTGTGTGTGTGTGTGTGTGTGTGTGTATCCATGCACGTGTGTGTTCCAGGACCAGAGGGCTGTAACCTGTTCATCTACCACCTGCCCCAGGAGTTTGGGGATAACGAGCTTATGCAAATGTTCCTGCCTTTCGGCAATGTCATCTCCTCCAAGGTATTCATGGACAGAGCCACCAATCAGAGCAAGTGTTTTGGTGAGTGATAAATGTTTCTAACCAAGCACAACCAGCGCCTAGGTGATTGACGCTACCACCAACCATTCAGAGCATCTTTCTGTGTCTGTATGTATGCAGGCTTTGTGAGCTTTGATAACCCGGGTAGTGCCCAGGCTGCCATCCAGGCCATGAATGGTTTCCAGATCGGCATGAAGAGACTAAAGGTGCAGCTGAAACGTCCCAAAGACGCCAGCCGTCCCTACTGACACCCCCCAGCATAGGTAAAACCTGTGTCTACTGTTATAGATAATATAATGAAGTTATTAGTGTTTTTATCAATGCTGTTTCACCCTGATTTTAGCTGTCTATGTTGATCAAAAACTGTATGACAAAGTTACACTTCACACTAAGTGTCCAGAGTCAGATTCTCTTTCCCTCTCTCCCAATCCCCCTCTCTCGCTCTCTCTCTCTCATTATTGGTATTTCTCTCTCTCTCCCTTCCTTCCGCTTCCCCCCTCTTCTTTTCTCTTCCTCTCACTCTCTCCCCCTTCCCACCCTCCCCCCTCTCTCACCCCCCATAGGTTTAAACAGAAGTGTGGAGGACGTCTTTGATGGAATAAGACATTTCGTGAAGGAACAAACTCAAAAGTTATTCTGTTTTTAAAACAATGGAAAATAGACTTCATATGGGAGTTGGGAAGAGATATGCTTTCATCTTCAAACATATCTGACTGGGAGACGACAGGACTCGCAGCTCTGCAGCAGTGAAAGTTTGGTATTACAGACAGAGAGCAATGGGATAGAACAAGACTTTCAAAACAAACATATTTTTTGTTGTTGTTGATACAAACAGAAACAACTTTGAACAGTTCAGCATCTTTGGAGACTTGGTAGTGAAGAAGAACACCACAAGCAGACTAACAAGCAATGCTAAAAAGGATTTGGATTTCTGATAGACTCAAAGAGCATAGTGAACAAGAGACTTCAGGTTTTTCCTACCATGTAATGAACGAATAAGGGTTCAAACTTGATCTGAGGATGCCCAGCATATCTGGGAAGAGATTATTTCAATGTTCCTTTCTTTCTTTCTCTCTCTCTCTCTCTCTCTCTCTCTCTCTTTCTCTCTCTCCTCTTTATCCTTTCTCTGTGAGTCCCAAGCTTGCAACTTTCTCAAGTTTCCATAGCAACCAAGCGAACTGCACCCCCTTGGGATTGGAGGACCAAATGTTTTTCCTCTTTCTCTTTAATAGCCATGTACAAATACTAACAATCATAATACAATAACGGTATACTGCTTAGTTTAGTGCAAACTAACATTCAAAAAGAATTGAAATGCAGTACTCTACTGTAGTTTAATACATAACAGTGACAGAAAGGTTCTTTAGGTCAGCATTGGATAATTCCCCATCAGTGTACAGCTGACTACTAAGCAGTATGTAATGTGAAATTGGATCATGTAGCAGTCAGTTAGAGAGGTTAGTGAGGGAGAATGTTGCCGCGAGCTCTTTCTGTGGGCTGGAATACATAATGGAGCAGTTGTTTTGTTGAAAACCACCTCTTATCATCTGTTTACTGATACACTTCATCTTTGGGCACTCAGTTTGATCCTTGAACTATTTGAGTTCTGTTTCCCTCTGTGCAGCAACCACTCTGAGCCTCTGTTCTATTCAAAGTTGCCCATAGGTACAGATCTAGGATCAGCTCACTTTACCTGAATATTAACCTTAAAGCTGGAATCCGTTGTGGTGAAACTGCCACGTCCGTTTGCAATATTACAACAACAAACACGTTACTTCAAACAATGAAGGAACGTGTTTTTCCTTTCTGACATCATTGCATGCACTATTCTGCCTATAGAGCAAAGGCCATTGGATCACATTTCGCTTCAGAAGCTAACTGCAGGTCTTGGGTCAGGGGTTAAAAACACATTTCACTTTCAGTCATTTAGCAGACGCTCTTATCCAGAGCGACTTACAGTAGTGAATGCATACATTTCATTAAAAAAAATGTATTTTTCATACTGGTCCCCCGTGGGAATCGAACCCACAACCCTGGCGTTGCAAACACCATGCTCTACCAACTGAGCCACACAGGACTGCATGTCAGGTGTGCCACATGGAGTAGAAGGACTAATACTATACTGTACATGTATAGTGTAATGTTATTGGAGTATATCTAATACATAAAGTATATGTAATCCATAGAAACTGTTCATAGAAACTGATCTTAGGTCAGTTTTCTGGTTTAGGTGCTTTAAGTTAGGATTTGTGGAGGGACAGCTGATCCAAGATCTGTGTGTCCACTTTGTTTAGCCAGTAGACTTCATGCATCGGGTTCTTCCTGGTCAGGTCACATTCTCATAAAAAACTCCTCCCGCAGTAGCACAGAAAAACACTAGTATGGCACAAGTTAGAAGTTGTTTATTGCACAAGCTATTTTATCACTGTATAACAGGGGTGTCAAACTAATTTTGCGATGGGGCCACATTCAGTTCAACGAGGTCCATCTAAATTTGCAATAAATTGTCCTCTATCCATCATTTTTTGAATTTGCGTTGCTCCCTGGCTGTCTAGCGTTCATTTGGGTGATTATTAGCTAGCTGGACAAAGTATATTGTGTTTGTTATCCTACACAAAAAAAACACCCACAAGCCAGATTGGACCCCCTCGTGGGCCGGATCCGCCCGCAGGCCGTATGTTTCACATCCCTGGACTACACAAACTCGGGAAAAGCAGGTCTGGTTAAATCCGGACAGTAAACTGTCAGGGGAGGCGTCATCAACAGCAGCACAGGGAGATGCAGAGTTAGAGTAAAAAGCCGTTCGATCCAATTGAGTCTGACACCGTCCGACAACCATTACATTTTAGCGGGTGTCTGCAGTCCCCTCTCTCTTGCATTTGGGTGAATGTTATATTTAGTTTGGAGAGACAGAGAGCGCAGACACTACTTTATTGGAAGAAAACATAAAATTGGCTTTTAAAGGGCTATACAAGTTCCAATTGTGAGCACTAGTCATTCATTCATTGTGCTGTCTAGAACAGGTTGGGAACATTGTCACAGTACCTCCCTCAGGGAACACTAGAAACCGACAAAGGAACATAAAAAACCACTCTAGAATGCAGCGGTGACGATTCCAAGAGACACTCTAGAATGCAGTGGTGACGATTCCAAGAGATGCTCTAGAATGCAGTGGTGACAATTCCAAGAGACACTCTAGAATGCAGTTGTGACGATTTCAAGAGACACTCTAGAATGCAGCGGTGACGATTTCAAGAGACACTCTAGAATGCAGCGGTGACGATTCCAAGAGACACTCTAGAATGCAGCGGTGACGATTCCAAGAGACACTCTAGAATGCAGCGGTGACGATTCCAAGAGACACTCTAGAATGCAGCGGTGACGATTCCAAGAGACACTCTAGAATGCAGCGGTGACAATTCCAAGAGACACTCTAGAATGCAGCGGTGACGATTCCAAGAGACACTATAGAATGCAGCGGTGACGATTCCAAGAGACACTATAGAATGCAGCGGTGACGATTCCAAGAGACACTCTAGAATGCAGCGGTGACGATTCCAAGAGACACTCTAGAATGCAACGGTGACGATTCCAAGAGACACTCTAGAATGCAACGGTGACGATTCCAAGAGACACTCTAGAATGCAACGGTGACGATTCCAAGAGACACTCTAGAATGCAGTGGTGACGATTCCAAGAGACACTATAGAATGCAGCGGTGACGATTCCAAGAGACACTCTAGAATGCAACGGTGACGATTCCAAGAGACACTCTAGAATGCAACGGTGACGATTCCAAGAGACACTCTAGAATGCAGCGGTGACGATTCCAAGAGACACTCTAGAATGCAGCGGTGACGATTCCAAGAGACACTCTAGAATGCAGCGGTGACAATTCCAAGAGACACTCTAGAATGCACCGGTGACGATTCCAAGAGACACTCTAGAATGCAGTGGTAACGATTCCAAGAGACACTCTAGAATGCAGCGGTGACGATTCCAAGAGACACTCTAGAATGCAGTGGGTGAGGGAGGGGGATTTTCTCTCTTTTTCTTTCATTTTTGGTCATCATCACATCTTCAAGAGTGAGCCATATTTTCCCTAACTCCTAGTGAATGTTACTGCCTATTTTACTTACAGACAATTCCTGACCCAATATCCCCTGAGAGATACACAGAATAGCACGTTTCACGGAACATTCCTAATGGTACACTGAACATGGCTACTGCTTCAAATATCACTGACTATTGCTGTGAGTTGGAATGTCCCCTCCACTTCTATCCTATATGGTGAGCACTGTCTGTCGACCATGGTGTGAGGCTGGACATAAGGACCAACATAGAATTCATTTGTTTGTCATCTTGTAATAGCAGAAGATATTATCAATCATATCATAAGTGAAGTTGCCAAATAATGTTTAATCTATTTATGAATTCTAATATGTAAATGTAATTATCTTGTAACATTCCAGGCCAGTTGGCAGCTGAGAGATAAATATGAAGTAGCTATTTTAGTTTTATCGATATTAGTTTATTCACTGTGCACAGAATCATAAACCAACTGGACATATGGGTATACCAATGAACATTTATATTCAAGATGTGTATTATACATTGATTTATTTTCATGGGATTTAATCATTGTCAAGATATAGCTTACTTCTTATTAGCTGCCAGCCTTGTATTCTCTTGTATCCGCATGTTGTTTCCTCACAGAGATGTATTCAAAGGAAGAAACGGGACGTTTTGTTTAGAGTCAAAGGTCAACTCCATTTAAATCGCTTGTCAGTTGAACTGGACAATAGAATTTCTCTATAGGACAGAAGTTAAATTCCTATATTGACTGTTAAGACAACACTGTCGGCTTTCATGATGCATGCCTCTGTGAAAAGTTTACTGACCAGCAGCCTCTCAACACTGTTAGCAGCGTAGTAATATAATTATTAGTGGGGGGAGCAGTCAAATTGCTTTGGTCTGAGGGTCAAAAACCCATCTAGGAATTATATTTCTATGGTACGCTGAGCTTGGCCTGCGACTGATGCAGGAAGAAAGTCAGTCTTCATGTTTGATTCAGATCCTGAGGTAATAGCAGTAGTCCTAGTTGCACTAAGAGACAAGCAGTGCACTACAGTAACTTGACAGGTCATTTGACCTTTGCTCATCCTATAAATATAAAGCAGTATCCTGAAGGCTAAATTAATGCTATTATTGCCAAGCAGATGGTTGGAAATCTATGTGTATATTTCTATGTTTTATTCAGGTTCTGGGGTTATATGCTTTTTGGGGGTTGGGGTATATAAAGATAGTTTACTGTGCTTTTTCTATATGCGTTTATTAACTACTACCTGAATGAAGCCATGTTACTTTCAATCAAATGACTACATGTATACTTAGCATTCCTACTGCACTACCTCTATAAGGTGATGTGTATATAAAAAAACAAGACTTCTATTTTCATTTGAAGATTTATTATGCGTTTTTGTGTGTTTACTGCCAAAATCCACCTATATCCATCCTTACTGCTCAACTGGAGGCTTGGGGATTTGGACGATAAGGGGACTTGGATAATGGGAGGGAGTGGGGGGGTGGGTCATGCCATTCTCATGAATGAGACTGTATGATTCTGTACTGTGTTTTGAATGCCATGGGAAAGGAGGATATAGCCTGATGTAAATAAGGATATCTGTTTAATTCCATAATAGTCAGCACACAAATCTTTTCAGGTAATGGGGTGATGGTTGGGGGAGGGATAGAGAGGGGTAGGGGTGATAGGGGAGATAGTGGTGGTGGCTGGGGTTGGCATTTGAAGATTGTGTCTTACTTCAGCAGTTTCTTAGCACAATATACAAAATGTATAGATGATTGAGAGATGGGGATTAGGAGAGTTGTGGGTAATGCCGAGGGGAGAAGAAGGGGACATGATGATGTCTTTGAAACCACAGCTCTCTTAGAGTGCTCATGTCTCTCCTATACTTGCTGCTTTGACAATTATAAAGTTCATATGCTTTAATTTATTTGCTTATTTATTGGGTCATATTTATTACTTTTCCTTGTATTTATTATTTTTATTTCCTGTTTTCTTCAGATATGAATGATACAGAATGCTTACTGGGGCTTTTTCTCTCTGTACTTTTTCAATTTTACAATAAAATATTCTAATAGTACCGTAACATCTCAAAATCCTGTCTCCAGTGATTCTTAACCCCAGCAGTGAAAAAATATGTGTTTTTGCTGCCCTCTGCTGTTTGCTATCTACCAGTTTAAGTAGCCTATGGTAATAGCCAACAACATACACTGAGCTTGATAAATATTAGGAACACCTGCTCTTTCCATGACATAGACTGACCAGGTGAATCCAGGTGAAAGATATGATCCCTTATTGATGTCACTTGTTAAATCCACTTCAATCAGTGTAGATGAAGGGGAGGAGACAGAGTAAATAAAGATGTTTAAGCCTTGAGACACAGATTGTGTATGTGTACCATTCAAAGGATGAATGGGCAAGACGAAAAATTGAAGTGCCTTTGAACGGGGTATGGTAGTAGGTGCCAGACACACCGGTTTGAGTGTGTCAAGAACTGCAACGCTGCTGGGTTTTCCACGCTCAACAGTTTTCATGTGTATCAAGAATGGTCCACCACCCAAAAGACATCTAGCCAACTTGACACAACTGAGGAAAGCATTGGAGTCAACACAGGCCAGCATTCCTGTGGAACGCTTTCGACACCTTGGTAAAGTCCATTCCCTGACGAATTGAGGCTGTTCTAGTGCTCCTAATGTGTGTCAATTCAGTGTATATATGCCATACATCCACCGTTATTTGATTTCAATAGACTATAGTGCAGCCTATGGATCTAGTACTCACACATCATTCAATGAAGACACAAGCTATGCCAAAATGCTGCACAGATTGATGGTATTTAAAAAATAGTATTTGCATGTCATGCTTATTGAAAAATATATATTATTTGGGATTTGGGAATGATCCGTAGGGGCCTAGTTTATGTGAAGGAGTCCACACACACATTTGCCTACTTCAAATAATAATTCAGCACCTTGGACAGCACCTAATTAGCTACTCTCACCGGCATAGCTGACAGACAGCACAAGACAGACTATATTCCCTAATTAAAAGTATTTTTGTATCAGTGTAGATGTGAGAGATATGTTCCGTACAAAAGGTTGACGACAGAAATAAAGAACCATTAATATTTATTCTATAAAATATAAAGTGATGCCACTCGTTTCGAGTTTTAGGGTGAGCCTGCTCTTTGTGTTTCGGGGTTCTTGGGGATTGTAGTTTAAATACGTTTACAAGGAAGCTACTTATTCATTCTAGTGAACGAGGAACACGTTCGCCTAAAAACTTCACTTCCCGTTTTAAACCATCTAGCGCTGAGTTCACTCGTGCGAAATGGCTCATGGGAATTATATTTCCAATCAGTAGGAAAGTGCCGTTTCATCCTTCGTGAAATGATTTCTCAAAGACTACATAAACCAAGATGCTAAGCGTATATTGTAAACATAGATCTGTCAAAGAACACAAACGCCATCTTGACAGCAGCCTTAAAATGGCAGAGAAATGCCAGGGACAAACCGAGCCACGAACAAGGTTTCTTTTATTATTTTGAAAAGACAGTCCCTTCCCTAATTTTCTACAAACGTAGCTAGGGGGTTGATGGCCAGTGAGAGAGCCGAAAGACGTTAAAATGGATATCACGACGGCGGTTTTCAACGCGGCCAGAGATGGTAAGCTGAAACTTATCCAGAAGTTGCTGAGTAACAAAAGTCCCGAGGAGTTGGAGGCTCTCGCCGAGGAGAAAACGCAAGGAGGCACCCCCCTCCTCATTGCCTCTCGATACGGACACTTAGAGGTTGCCGACTATTTGCTTGAACATTGTAAAGCTAACGTGGAACTAGGAGGCTCGGTGAACTTTGACGGCGAGACGATTGAAGGGGCTCCCCCGCTATGGGCGGCTTCGGCGGCTGGTCACCTCCCTGTCGTCCGCACACTCCTTAAACACGGTGCCTCTGTCAACAACACTACGCTGACCAACTCAACGCCCCTCCGCGCTGCCTGCTTCGATGGTCACCTGGAGATTGTCCGCTACCTGGTGGAACACCGAGCCGATATGGAGGTAGCCAACCGCCATGGCCACACCTGCCTGATGATCTCCTGCTACAAGGGCCACAAAGAGATAGCCAAGTTCCTCTTGGAGCGGGGGGCCGATGTCAACCGCAAAAGTGTGAAAGGCAACACTGCACTCCACGACTGCGCCGAGTCCGGTAGCTTGGACATCATGAAGATGCTGCTGAAATGTAATGCCCGCATGGAGAGGGACGGATACGGCATGACCCCTCTCCTGGCCGCCAGCGTTACGGGGCACACCAACATTGTGGAGTACCTCGCCCACCAGCCCCACTCCTCGCGAGAAGAACGTGTTGATGCTCTCGAACTCCTGGGGGCCACCTTTGTGGATAAGAAGAGAGACCTCCTGGGGGCCATGAGATATTGGAGGAGAGCCATGGAGCTGAGACAACCAGCTGACAAGGTGGGACTCCTGGCCAAGCCCCCTCCAGGTCCCCCTGTCCCTGCCTATGACTGTGCCCGTGAGGTGAGCATGGCAGAGGAGCTGGAGGCTCTGATCACAGACCCCGATGAGATGCGGATGCAGGCCCTGCTGGTCCGAGAGAGAATCCTGGGGCCTTCGCACCCCGACACCTCCTACTACATCCGCTACAGAGGGGCCGTCTACGCCGACTCAGGCAACTTTGAGCGCTGTATCAGCCTGTGGAAGTACGCCCTGGACATGCAGCAGAGTAACCTGGACCCCCTCAGCCCCATGACGGCCAGCAGCTTCTTATCCTTCGCCGAGCTCTTCTCCTTCGTGCTGCAGGACCGGGCCAAGGGCACCCTGGCCACACGAGTCACCTTCCACGACCTGATGGGGGTGTTGGGGAAGAGTGTGAGGGAGGTGGAGAGGGCGGTGGCCCAGAGGGACAGCCCCCCCGAAGCCCCCCAGTTCACCAAGGCCCTGTCCATCATCCTCCACCTGGTGTTCCTGCTGGAGAAGCTGGAGTGCACCGCGGAGCAAGAGCACCAGAAGAAGCAGACAGTGTACCGCCTACTAAAGCTGAACCCGCGGGCAAGGAGAGGCTTCACCCCCCTGCATATGGCCGTGGACAAGGACACCACGTCGGTGGGCCGCTACCCTGTAGGTCGCTTCCCCTCCCAGACCGTGGCCTCGCTGCTGCTGGAGTGCGGGGCGGACGTGGACTCGCGGGACTGTGACAACAACACGCCCCTGCACATCGCCGCCAGCAACGGTTGCCCGGAGATCATGGCGTTGCTGGTGAGGGCGGGGGCACACTTCGACGCCACCAACGCCCAGAGGAAGACAGCATACAACCTGCTGGACGAACAGAGCAACGGGCACCCGGCCCTCTTCCCCCTCAACTACGTCACTCTGCAGTGCCTGGCGGCACGCGCCATTGAGAAGCACAGACTGCCCTACAAGGGCCTCATCTCTGAGGAGATGGAGGTGTTTATTGAGCTGCACTAAATATCCCCACCCTGTCCCCATCCTTGCCCCAGACGCCTTTTAAACCCTTCAACAAGGACCCCCATCATCTTCACCCATGTCCCCCTGACTCCCCTCACCTTACCCAAGCCTACCTCCCTTTCCCATGGTTATTCTTCTCTCTGTGCCTCTCCTAACTCCAGACTGTGAGCGCCGTCTCAGATTCAGACCAAATCACAGCAATAATCCTCCCGGCCACTAAACATTATACTGACAACAGACTGGGAGCATCTTAATTGTGGCTACATGCTCTCTTTAGATGACCTATTATTAACACGTGGACATGTTCTAAGTGCTAGGTTGCTATTTGTTTGCAGGTGGGGGAAAAAGAAAACGTAGGCTTTTATGCTTTCTGTTTTACATTTTTCTTCTGTTTTTCTCAATATGATGGAGGACTGCTCACAGAAAGAACAGTATGGTGGTGCCTGTATGTTTTGGGTGGGAATGGAAGCTGTATTACTTGATAGGACATGATCAAATATTGCATGACATGAGCCTTAAAGAGTGAATAGGATGGCTTGTTTGTTAAATCTGTCTTGTTTTGCAAGTTTATCAAGAAGCATCCTTTGAACAAACAAAGTACACACGGTGTGCTTGGCTGCTTGTTATCGATGTATTTTTTATCATCAATTGAGCATTATTTAATCCCCTGCCTTTTACTTTGACATTTTAAGGAGTGTTTGAAAACCATTTTATGCCAAACCTCTAGCCTTATATCGGTTCTCTAAATGTGTGATCTTACAGGTTAGCTTTATCTTACTGAACTATCTTACTACGAATGGAGCACCTAACAACTGTGGAGTGCAGACTAGCATGGGAACTCTCATAAGAATACAGTGTGTTCTAGCCTGCATCTCTTCTTTAGCTCTGTCTAGACTGTGCGACGTGTTTTACAGCTTGGTCAATCTCTGGAAGTCTCCCTCTGGACAGCTTGGATACTGTGAGAAAGGAGATTTAGAGAACCTGAGTGAATGTTTATGGACTGTTGATCCCAGTATCAGGTAATCTATTCAAGCCTAGCTATCTACAGCCCATGGAATCTATGCAGTCACTCGTTGTTCATATCAAAACCCAGAGTTGCTACTATTAACCACAGATGCAGGTGATGAGGATGAGGAATGGATCACACACTGCATCTTTTAGTCTTATTCTTTTTTTCTTTTTTTGACAGTCTCAGTTTTGCGTTGTCTTATTTTTATCATACATGCTTTCATTTGTTTCTGTTTGTCCCTTTGTAAAAACCCACCTGATTGAATGCACTTTGAAAAAAATGAAACCCTAAAGGGTAACTTTACAACATCTGGGCTATGGACTCTCAGCCTTTCTCTCTCTAAAGGGTAACTTTACAACATCTGGGCTATGGACTCTCAGCCTTTCTCTCTCAACAACTGATGTATTCATTTAACTGATGGTAACTTCAGAACAAAACTGTGTTGAGATACTTGAATAAAATTCAGTATCCCTGCAGCAGGTGGGTGTTTGTGTTGGCTAGGGGATGCTTTGAATCTCTCTATCTCCTCTCGCTCACATTTATTTATTTATTTATTAGGGTGTTAGGCTATTGTTGTGGAGCAGTTGACTCCTGATAAGCGCAAAGTCTGTTTAATGCAATACAGTTCCGTTCTCCAGTCTCAATTCAGTTACATTAATTCCAATCACTTTTGATAACTGCTTAAATCACACTATTACAACACTCCCAATCCATTGTTTTCATTAGCAGTAGACTATCTCCTCTCACCTTTTAACCCTCTCACTGTGTTCCTATGCTGCATGTACAGGGCTGGCCAGGCCAGTGACCAGCCCTCTCTGACCAGTGAGGTTGCCAGAGGGGTTATGAAGGAGTAACAGACTGCTAGACGGACTAACACTCGTATTACGGAGGCCCTTATATATAGATGGATTGAAATAGGCCTGATGGAGGAACACACTATACTTCCCTGCTCTACGGGTTCCTATGCAGCTTACCTATTAGACTGACTACACTTAACTGAAAAGGGTTCAAGTTTGAGCCCTAGGCCTTCCCTGTTGGTGTGGTTATTTCGTGACCTGGCCCTGAAAAACTCTGGGCCCTATTTGTAGTCTGTCGTTAGGGGGTCCCAGGCATTTCTTATTGGTCATGTCATATTTTCAGGAAAGCCACCTGGCTCTATTTATTGTTAATGGCTAGAAGGGATACAGCTTTTATCAAATTGATGACAAAATGTGTCAAAAGATGTATCCCATTAGTCAAAATCATATTTATTCCCTTCCCTCACTCTTTACATTTAAGTCATTTAGCAGAGGCTCTTATCCAGAGCGACTTACAGGAGCAGTTAGGGTTAAGTGCCTTGCTCAAGGGCATATCGGCAGATTTTTTTTGCCTTGTCTGCTGAAGGATTTGACCTTTCGGTTACTGGCCCAACCCTCTTAACCGCTAGGATAGCTGCCCCTTTTCCACTGTGTGTCATATTTGGGTTGTCACCACAGTCTACCTTCACTATGGGTAGTAACTAATACCTGTGATTTGTGTTAGATTGTCCTTTTACATTTCTATTATGTTTCTAAATTATATTTTATTCCAGTATCAAAAATGTATTTTATTCCCTTATTTTGTTCTCAAGTGACAAACAAAACATGCTCTCCCTCCATTTCTCTGTCTGTAGTTACAGAAGATGTGGTGAGAGAGAAAAAGCCAAACAGAAACTTGATATTTTGCCACCCAGCATATAAATAGAGTGTAATCTATGTTAGTGTGGGGCAGCGGTGGAGATGGGACCGTTTCCACTGCTATTTTAGGGGTCTTTCGCCTCAGTCTCTGCCCTGCAAACAGGTTTACGGTAAGGTAATACACATAGTCAGTCAGGTCACTGGATGACTAGCGGGGACCGTGCCCCAGAAACCAGTCTACAATGAGTTTGGTCCTTGGTTGAACTGATTTTGTCTCATCATCTACTTCTGACCCTAGCCAATAGCCTATTGTAAAATTATGATAATTTAAGTTATTGATCACAGTTTGATACTGCCATGTTTTTACACTTCCCATAGCCTACAGTTTTATCGTTATGGGGCTATCCCTCTTAATGGCTGTTCATGTTAACGATTATTATTCAATGTTAAACAGTTACTGTTAAATTCAGTTGGTCTCAGTTTTCTTTAAAAAGTTAGAGGTCATGGGGTGAACTTCAGAGAGGTCACAGAAGTGTCAGTAGACCTCAGCCTAAAAAACAACCCCCAATCCCTGACTCCCTGTTCCCTCTGAAGGAACTGGGATAGACGGACCCCCTTTCTGCCCATTGGCCTATCTGGTCGATTCAACACCTGGCCCCCTTTTGAAAGCAGAGAAAACAATATGCTAATAGCTTCTGCAGCTAGCTCTGTGGTATGCAAGGTCTTTCCACCGTAGGCCTATTGCTGACACCCAGCGTTGCGATCTATTCAAATGAAATTTGGTCAAAAAGGACTGTCCAATTATTGAATTGGACCTCACCTTAGCTACTGTATACAATTAGCCACTAACACTAACTCAGCAGTTGGACTAAAAAATATAAAATGTGTATAGTTTGCGTTACAATATTTTGGGGGTAGTTTTGCAGCCGAGTTCCTGCAATTCTACACATCTCTGTACTTTAATCTGTTCATCTTTCCCTTGATCCTGACTAGTCTCCCAGTCCCTGACACTGAAAAACATCCCTACAGCACAATGCTGCCACTACCATGCATCTTGTTTCTCATGGTCGAGTCCTTTCGGTGCCTTTTGGCAAACTCCAAGCAGGCTGTCTTGTCTGGCCATTCTTTTTGGTACCCTTCCCCAGATCTGTGCCTCGACACAATCCTGTCTCGGAGCTCTACGGACAATTCCTTCGACCTCCGGGCTAGGAACAGTGGGTTAACTGCCTTGTTCAGGGGCAGAACAACAGATTTTTACCTTTAGACCACAGCTTGGGGGTTCGATCTTGCAACCTTTCGGTTACTAGTCCAACGCTCTAACCACTAGGCTACCTGCCACCCCTTTCCAAATCATGTCCAACCAATTGAATTTACCACAGGTGGACTCCAATCAAGTTGTAGAAACATGTCAAGGATGATGAATGTAAATAGGATGCACGGTCTGAATTTACATCTGAGAGAAATCTAAACCTTCTTTTTCGCTTTGTAGTTATGGGGTATTGTGTGTAGATTGAGGAAACTTTTTAGAATAATGCTGTAATGTAACAAAATGTGAAAAAGTCAAGGGTTCTGAATACTTTCAGAATGCGCTGTAGTTATGGCCCTAGCTCATAAACCTGTTTAGGAAACTGGCAGTCCCCCGGTTGCTGTGGCAGAAGACTACAACTGTATATAGCGGGCCTTCATATTTAGTAAAATATGCATGCTACTGTGTGAGGAGATACATTCCATCATGGCTTCCAGTATATAAGACCTCTGATTAAACCTTTTTGTTTATAGGCAATAGGTATACACTTTGTACATTTATATGTGGAGCGGATAAGCATCTCTATTACATGTTAGCCCGCTATGGCATGTTGTTGCCCTCAGGCAACAAACAACCTTTTTGGACCTCACACCACCCCTTGAATTTTTTGGGATAAAAATAATATATATACTGCTCAAAAAAATAAAGGGAACACTTAAACAACACAATGTAACTCCAAGTCAATCACACTTCTGTGAAATCAAACTGTCCACTTAGGAAGCAACACTGATTGACAATAAATTTCACATGCTGTTGTGCAAATGGAATAGACAACAGGTGGAAATTATAGGCAATAAGCAAGACACCCCCAATAAAGGAGTGGTTCTGCAAGTGGAGACCACAGACCACTTCTCAGTTCCTATGCTTCCTGGCTGATGTTTTGGTCACTTTTGAATGCTGGCGGTGCTTTCACTCTAGTGGTAGCATGAGACGGAGTCTTCAACCCACACAAGTGGCTCAGGTAGTGCAGCTCATCCAGGATGGCACATCAATGCGAGCTGTGGCAAGAAGGTTTGCTGTGTCTGTCAGCGTAGTGTCCAGAGCATGGAGGCGCTACCAGGAGACAGGCCAGTACATCAGGAGACGTGGAGGAGGCCGTAGGAGGGCAACAACCCAGCAGCAGGACCGCTACCTCCGCCTTTGTGCAAGGAGGAGCAGGAGAAGCACTGCCAGAACCCTGCAAAATGACCTCCAGCAGGCCACAAATGTGCATGTGTCTGCTCAAACGGTCAGAAACAGACTCCATGAGGGTGGTATGAGGGCCCGACATCCACAGGTGGGGGTTGTGCTTACAGCCCAAAACCGTGCAGGACATTTGGCATTTGCCAGAGAACACCAAGATTGGCAAATTCACCACTGGCGCCCTGTGCTCTTCACAGATGAAAGCAGGTTCACACTGAGCACGTGACAGACGTGACAGAGTCTGGAGACGCTGTGGAGAACGTTCTGCTGCCTGCAACATCCTCCAGTATGACCGGTTTGGCGGTGGGTCAGTCATGGTGTGGGGTGGCATTTCTTTGGGGGGCCGCACAGCCCTCCATGTGCTCGCCAGAGGTAGCCTGACTGCCATTAGGTACCGAGATGAGATCCTCAGACCCCTTGTGAGACCATATGCTGGTGCGGTTGGCCCCGGGTTCCTCCTAATGCAAGACAATGCTAGACCTCATGTGGCTGGAGTGTGTCAGCAGTTCCTGCAAGAGGAAGGCATTGATGCTATGGACTGGCCCGCCCGTTCCCCAGACCTGAATCCAATGGAGCACATCTGGGACATCATGTCTCGCTCCATCCACCAACGCCACGTTGCACCACAGACTGTCCAGGAGTTGGCGGATGCTTTAGTCCAGGTCTGGGAGGAGATCCCTCAGGAGACCATCTGCCACCTCATCAGGAGCATGCCCAGGCGTTGTAGGGAGGTCATACAGGCACGTGGAGGCCACACACACTACTGAGCCTCATTTTGACTTGTTTTAAGGACATTACATCAAAGTTGGATCAGCCTGTAGTGTGGTTTTCCACTTTAATTTTGAGTGTGACTCCAAATCCAGACCTCCATGGGTTGATAAATTGGATTTCCATTGATTATTTTTGTGTGATTTTGTTGTCAGCACATTCAACTATGTAAAGAAAAAAGTATTTCATAAGATTATTTCTTTCATTCAGATCTAGGATGTGTTGTTTAAGTGTTCCCAGAATTTTTTTGAGCAGTGTATAATATCACCTGACATGTCTCTGTCCAATGAAATGAGGGGCTGAAGTGAGTGTGGCCCTTTGTCTGGGGGTGGAGCAGTTCTTTCAGGAAGCAAAGCTGCATGGGACACAGTACCATCTACTGGTAAGATAAAATCACTTTTTAACATGTTTAAATTGAAATAACTTTATATAAAAAAAATATGTGCATGAGTATGTAAAGAAGTATGTTTGATTTGTTTAAAGACTTATTTTGTTTTTATTCATATACTAAAACTGTTTTTTGGTTCTTTGCCTCAGGGCAACATTGTGCAGTTAAACCACTTTTGTTCGGGCAATATCATGCTACAGTGTATAGATGTCCTCGGATGCATAATTATGACCATAGTCAATGTTTTTCCTTTACTATCTACTGATACTTACAGGAAATGGACACAACATTTTATGGGTGGAAGGAACATCATCGAGCAGTTAGGGTCATTCCCTCTGACAGTGAGCTTGAGGAGAGTCAGGAAGAGTGGATACCCGAATCAGGTTTGAGAGACAATTAGGAGGTCAGGGGTCAGTTAGTAGTGTGTGTGTGTTTGTTTGCATGCATGTCAGTGGATGAATAAGGGTATATGACACATTCAAATGTATGCTTCCTGCTTTCTTTTTTAAAGGAGAATGCCTGTCTGTTGACAATGAGACTGAGGATGAAGATGTAGCAGAGGTTGATGTTCCACGCCTACCCCGGAGGAGAACACCCCACAATTCATACTTCAATGCTTACCCAGAATGGCAGGGCCTGCTTTCAAGATCTAATGATTTCATGTCCGCCCTCCAGTACTTCAAGCAGTTTTTCTCTGAACACATTCTGGAAGTTATTGTAGGGCAGTCAAATCTATATGCGATACAATGTAACGCAAACAAGCCCCTTAACCTCACTACAAAAGAATTGGAGCAGTTCCTGGGTATTGTGGAGTACATGTCATTGTTTGGTTTACCAGGCACCCGCATGTTTTGGAACAAAGTCTGCCGAGTGTCCCAAGTAGCTGTCACCATGATACTGAATAGATGGGAGGCCATCAAAAGTCCCTGGGGTTGACAGGTGGGATCGCAAGCGAAAGATGATCACCCAAGTCCCCTGCCCTGCTGTGGTGAAAGAATACAACAAGGATATGGGTGGGGTGGGTCTGCTTGACTAACTGATTGCACTGTACCGGAACAAAATCAGATCAAAGAAGTGGTACCACCGGCTGGTGTTCCACTTCCTGGATATGATAATCGTGACCACCTGGATGCTCTACTGAAGAGATTGTGAAGGCACTGGCATGAGAAAGAAGGACCAAATGAAGCTGTATACCTTCAAGTCATACATCGCTGAAGGCCTTTGCAAAATTGGAAAGAGTCTGGAGCACAAGAAAGGTCGTCCCAGTTCCACAATTGCTGGTGAGTATGAGGAGAAGAGGAGAAAAGGAACCGCTCCAATTCCAGTCCCTGATGTGCGCCTGGATGCCACAGCCCACTGGATGATTATGGATGAAAAGAAGGGAGATGCAAGGTACCAGGATGCACAGGTACACCAAACGCCAAGTGCTAGAAATGTGATGTCCACCTCTGTTTCACATCCACCAGCAACTGCTTCCTGAGGTTCCACACAGAATAGGAAATCAGAGTGTGCTTTGTCAAAAAGAGAAACAATAAACAAACAATAACCCACACAAACACGCATTCAGACACACTGAAACACACACACCGCACATATAGGCTAACCCCTCCACACACACAGTCATTTGAATGTTGGTTTATATGAAATGAGAAACATTTATACATGAGGTGTTAGTTGTAATTAGTAGTCATTTGTTTATTTGATTTTTTGATGTTTTTACTTGAAAGCTTCTAATTGTGATTGGTTGGAACTATTTGTGGTTGATGTTTGTAAAAATAAAACTTGTTCTAATGCATATATTGCTTGTTTTCCTTATTCCACTCATCATATCTACTAAAGAAAACCTTGGTGTTTCAGTATCCTCGTAGCACATTGTTGCCTCGAGGCAACAAACCAATATCTGGTTGGGGGGGGCGACAAATTTTATGAGGGTTATTTTGTCAGGGACCCCCAAGCTCCCCAAAAATTGGATGAAGTATTTTTTTCCCCCCCAAAATAAAAAGTTATCCCATAGAGGGTTAAAATGGCATCTGTTTGATTTCATATATTTATCTGCAAGGCACTACTGAAGGTAACCCAGACTGTGGAAAGCTGAGGTAAACAAAGCGGTACTTCTCCTGGCAGCCACTTGGTGTCAGTAGTTACAAAGGAAACACTAGAAAGTGATCTGTCCAAAGGAAGCTGGGCTGCTCAGCATCCTTCTTCCATAGTAGCTCAGATAGTTATATTCAAACATGACAGAGAGACCTGGTCCAAAAACCAACCATATACCACCTGCCCTATCCTCTACCACCTGCCCTATCCCCTACCACCTGCCTTATCCTCTACCACCTGCCCTATCCCCTACCACCTGCCCTATGCCCTACCACCTGCCTTATCCTCTACCACCTGCCCTATCCCCTACCACCTGCCTTATCCCCTACCACCTGCCCTATCCCCTACCACCTGCCTTATCCCCTACCACCTGCCCTATCCCCTACCACCTGCCCTATCCCCTACCACCTGCCTTATCCCCTACCACCTGCCCTATTCCCTTACCACCTGCCTTATCCCCTACCACCTGCCTTATCCCCTACCACCTGCCCTATCCCCTACCACCTGCCCTATCCTCTACCACCTGCCTTATCCCCTACCACCTGCCCTATCCCCTACCACCTGCCCTATCCCCTACCACCTACCCTATCCCCTACCACCTGCTTATCCCCTACCACCTGCCCTACCACCTGCCCTATCCCCTACCACCTGCCCTATCCCCTACCACGTGCCTTATCCCCTACCACCTGCCCTATCCTCTACCACCTGCCTTATCCCCTACCACCTGCCTTATCCCCTACCACCTGCCCTATCCCCTACCACCTGCCCTATCCCCTACCACGTGCCTTATCCCCTACCACCTGCCCTACCACCTGCCCTAGCCCCTACCACCTGCCCTACCACCTGCCCTACCACCTGCCCTAGCCCCTACCACCTGCCCTACCACCTGCCCTAGCCCCTACCACCTGCCCTACCACCTGCCTTATCCCCAACCTTTCTGTGTTATCAGAAACAAACTGCATAGAGAGCAATATGGCGTTGGCAGGGGCTCCCCTAAACCCCTTTATCTAATATCCTTCTTCTGGCTCTAAACGATCAAAATAAAGAAAGTCGCACACTCCATGTATAAACTCCCAATGGGTATTTAACAACGTTTCGGCATCACTGTGCCTTCCTCAAGGTGATGTCATGAATACTTCAACCAGGTTATGTAGACACACAGTACAGTCAGTGTAACCAATGACAGTAGTGAGGGGTGTGTCATAATGATGAAGTTAATTAAAATGAATTAGTGAAACTGTTAAAAAATACTATATGGTATATTAAATATATTACGCTATAGTTATCATATAGAAACATAATGGAATATAGTACATCATATTCGCATCAACATACATTATTGCTTCATTCAATTTCACATAATTTTGTATTTCATTTTTGTTACATTTCATCTTTTGGTTAAACCTTAATGTATAATGAACATCATCAACAGGGGAACATATTAGGTGTACGCTAATAAACTGTAGAAATAGTTTTGACATTTAGAACACTTGTTCATAAAGGAAAAATGTGTTAATTCTCTCGTCTCTACTCAGGTTCTCATAAGATTTGTGTTTCTGTTTGTCTTTCAGTAAGTCACCTACATCATTTTCAACAATCCTACAGAAGGTTTTTATGGAGGCATTACGTTTGGGGGGGAGGTACAAATGAACTTTTTGCTCTAAATGTGGTTCTCTCAGAGTTCTCAGGTTCCTCAGCTGGGTTAATGGCTCCATCTCCTCCTTGACTCACAGTAGGACAGGTAAGTCTATTCATTAGCATGGTAGACCGATGTATACATCTCACTGAGGATGACATTTCAACTGGAGTCATGTAAATTTCACTCACCAAAGAACTCACGCAATCTCAGAATACAGAAAAACTTGAATAGATCTATTTGGACATCAAAGTCATTAATGTCTTCAGTGGGTACAAATGATAACCTCTTATTGAGAACACTGTGGTGAGCTGATGTCAGGGTCATAACCCCTTATTGAGAACACTGAGGTGAGCTGATGTCAGGGTCATAACCCCTTATTGAGAACACTGAGGTGAGCTGATGTCAGGGTCATAACCCCTTATTGAGAGCACTGAGGTGAGCTGATGTCAGGGTCATAACCCCTTATTGAGAACACTGAGGTGAGCTGATGTCAGGGTCATAACCTCTTATTGAGAACACTGAGGTGAGCTGATGTCAGGGTTATAACCCCTTATTGAGAACACTGAGGTGAGCTGATGTCAGGGTCATAACCTCTTATTGAGAACACTGAGGTGAGCTGATGTCAGGGTCATAACCTCTTATTGAGAACACTGAGAAGAGCTTATGTCAGGGTCATAACCTCTTATTGAGAACACTGAGATGAGCTGATGTCAGGGTCATAACCTCTTATTGAGAACACTGAGGTGAGCTGATGTCAGGGTCATAACCCCTTATTGAGAACACTGAGGTGAGCTGATGTCAGGGTCATAACCTCTTATTGAGAACACTGAGGTGAGCTGATGTCAGGGTCATAACCTCTTATTGAGAACACTGAGGTGAGCTGATGTCAGGGTCATAACCTCTTATTGAGAACACTGAGGTGAGCTGATGTCAGGGTCATAACCCCTTATTGAGAACACTGAGGTGAGCTGATGTCAGGGTCATAACCTCTTATTGAGAACACTGAGGTGAGCTGATGTCAGGGTCATAACCTCTTATTGAGAACACTGTGGTGAGCTGATGTCAGGGTCATAACCCCTTATTGAGAACACTGTGGTGAGCTGATGTCAGGGTCATAACCCCTTATTGAGAACACTGTGGTGAGCTGATGTCAGGGTCATAACCCCTTATTGAGAACACTGAGGTGAGCTGATGTCAGGGTCATAACCCCTTATTGAGAACACTGAGGTGAGCTGATGTCAGGGTCATAACCTCTTATTGAGAGCACTGAGGTGAGCTGATGTCAGGGTCATAACCTCTTATTGAGAACACTGAGGTGGGCTGATGTCAGGGTCATAACCTCTTATTGAGAACACTGAGGTGAGCTGATGTCAGGGTCATAACCTCTTATTGAGAACACTGAGATGAGCTGATGTCAGGGTCATAACCCCTTATTGAGAACACTGAGGTGAGCGGACATCAGGGTCTTACTTGATCAGCAGAAGACATCTAGCTCTTGTTGGACTGGGGGCCGTCCTGGGTGGTAGCGGGGTGGTAGTAGATTTCTTCTTCCCCCGACGTATGTGTCAAACCCTCTTACGTGCTGGGGGTGTTGGCCTCGACGTTGTCCTCGGTGTCCCCGCCCTCTGATGTAGAGGAGCCAGAGTTAGCGCTGTCTTCTGGCTCTGACATTAAAGACTTACCTGGATAAAAATAATGACTTACCTGGATAAAGAAACTTACCTGGATAAATAAAGATTATAATAATAAGTACATACTCATAAAGAACTGGACTGGTGAAAGCATATTAGGCCTAGATGAAAGAGAGGAGACAAGGTGTGTTTGTGAGAGAGAGAGAGAGAGAGAGGGAGAGAGAGAGGGAGAGGGGGGATGTGTGAGAGAGAGAGAGAGAGAGAGAGAGAGAGAGAGAGAGAGGGGGGGGGAAGTGTGTGTGTGAGAGAGAGAGGGAGAGGGGGGGTGTGAGAGAGATAGAGAGGGAGAGAGAGAAAGAGAGAGAGAGGGAGAGAGAGAAAGAGAGAGAGAGAGGGGGATGTGTGTGTGTGTGAGAGAGAGAGAGAGAGAGAGAGAGAGAGAGAGAGAGAGAGAGAGAGTGAGGGGGGATGTGTGTGAGAGAGAGAGGGAGAGAGAGGGAGAGAGAGCGGGAGAGAGAGAGAGAGAGGGGGGATGTGTGTGTGTGTGTGAGAGAGAGAGAGAGAGAGGGAGAGAGAGAGAGCGAGAGAGGGGGGGAATGTGTGTGTGTGTGTGTGTGAGAGAGAGAGAGAGAGAGAGAGAGAGAGAGAGAGAGGGAGAGAGACAGAGGGGGGGGGGGAATGTGTGTGTGTGTGTGTGTGTGTGTGTGTGTGTGTGTGTGTGTGTGTGTGTGTGTGAGAGAGAGAGAGAGAGAGAGAGAGAGAGAGAGAGAGAGAGGTAATATGTGTGTGTGTACAGTTCCAGTAAGCCATCAGAGTTGATTCTGTGTCAGGGCAGGTTTGAATATGTACATGTGCACCGCATCTCACATCGTGAACTGAAATCCCAGGAGTCAGTTCTGCTGATATGGCAGTGTGTGTGTGCGTGTTTGTGTGCATGTGAACAGTAAAGGTTGGGTACGGCTTGCCTCCATCACGTGAGCTTCATGTCAATGTCCACCTGGTTCTCTGCATCTCCTCTGGCACAGTATCAAGAGCAGTACACTACATATACAAAAGTATGTGGACACCCCTTCAAATTAGTGGAATTAGCTATTTCAGCCACACCTGTTGCTGACAGGTATATAAAATCAAGCACACATCCATGCCATCGCCATAGACAAACACTGGCAGTAGAATGACCTTACTGAAGAGCTCAGTGACTTTCAACATGGCACCGTCACGTTGAATAGGATGCCACCTTTCCAACAAGTCAGTTTGTAAAATTTCTGCCCTGCTAAAGCTGCCCTGGTCAACTGTAAGTGCTGTTATTATGAAGTGGAAATGTCTAGGAGCAACAACGGCTCAGCCGCGAAGCGGTAGGCCACACAAGCTCACAGAATGGGAACGCAGAATGTTGAAGCGCGTAGCGCATAAAAATCGAAAGTCCTCGGTTCCAACACTCTCTTCCAAGTTCCAAACTGCCTCTGGAAGCAACAGAACTGTTAGTCCGGAGCTTCATGAAATGGGTTTCCATGGCCGAGCAGCCGCACACAAGCCTAAGATCACCGTGCGCAATGCCAAGCATCAGCTGGAGTGGTGTAAAGCTCAAACGCTATTTGACTCTGTAACGGTGGAAATGCGTTCTTTGGTGTAATGAATCACACTTCACCATCTAGCAGTTTGATGGACTAATCTGGGTTTGGTGCCTGCCAGCAGAACTCTGCCTGTCCCGATGCATTGTGCTAACTGTGAAGTTTGGTGGAGGAGGAATAATGGTCTGGGGCTGTTTTTCATGATTCAGGCTAGGCCTCTTAGTTCCAGTGAAGGAAATCTTAATGCTAGAGCATACAATGACATTCTAGATGATTCTATGCTTCCAACTTTGTAGCAACAGTTTGGAGAAGGCCCTTTCCCACTTAGCATGACAATGCCCCCGTGGACAAAGCGAGGTCCATACAGAAATGGTTTGTCGAGATCAGTTGACTGGACTGCACAAAGCCCTGACCTCAACCCCATCGAACACCTTTGAGATGAATTGGAACGCAGACTGCGAGCCAGGCCTAATCGCCCAACATCAGTGCCTGACCTCACTAATGCTCTTGTGGCTGAATGGAAGCAAGTCCCCGCAGCAATGTTCCAACATTTAGTGTAAAGCATTCCCAGAAGAGTGGAGGCTATTATAGCAGCAAAGGGGGACCAACTCCATATTAATGCACATGATTTTGTAATGAAATGTTCGATGAACAGGTGTCCACATACTTTAGGTCATGTAGTGTAACTCTTCTCTGTGTTTCAGGTTTGGGGAAGGTCCTTGACATTTGAAATGTGTATTTTGATATGATCAGTGGGATAGCCTGTGTTCATAGGTTTGAGTGTTAGATGTTTGATTCTGGAAATCCAATTCCATCAAAACAATTGTTCTCTGCATCTTTCATAGTTCAACAGGATCTACTTTAACAAACAACGACCTGGGGATGATGTGCAGTGGGGAGGCAATTTAAATGTACGCTACTCATATGTAACCCTAATGATTCTGATAAGTTGTGAATGAGTCTGATAATAAGTTCTGAATATCTCCCTTCTTCTTATCCATATCTAGTCCATGACATGCGGAGCCCATTTGTTACATAAGTGATACAGTAGACATGATAGCCCAGTAACAGCAGACGTCTCTTTAGTACCAGTCAGCGGTCCACTGAGACGACGGAAAAGGTTTGGAAGACAAGGGAGAGGGATGCGGTTGCTATTGGAGATCTTGACTGCATGACGTCATGGGAGGGCGTCGTGGGAGGGACCTAATCGTGTGTGAGAGAGCGAGAGAGAGAGAGGGAAGAGAGAAATGATAGATAGATGGAGGGAGGGGGAAAAGGTATTGAGGAGTAAGACGGGTAGTATCATTGACATCAACCAGCAGTGTTTAAAGCTACCCGACCGGAGATGGTCCCCCGACACACGAGCGCAGAGTAGCGGTCCTGTAGGGCTTCTGAGAAGCGAGAGGAAGCTTGCGTTCCCTGCGGAAAAGTAAAACCTTTCTGAGGAGCTCAGCTGTCAAATGGGATTATTATTTCTATCCGGGGTTCAAGGGAAACTGCCATCTGAAAGTCCATCCACATGAATTTATCCGACCGAAAAGAAGACAGAACATTCACTTTCCCTATTAAGGTAAATATAAATAGATTTAAAAAAGAGGTTGTTTTGCAATATGCACGAGTAATTAATACATTTTCTTTATTTATTATTGAGCACCGCGCCCTGATCGTTAATTCACACCTCGACCGGCTGTTTGGCTGTTGTTCTATATTAGACATAAGTTATGGGTACATTTTGATATCTCTTTCGAACACCCTTGTTTGGTGTTGTTTTTGGTTACTTGTGACTTTGAATGCAACTGGGTGAGCTTGGGTTTTCTGATTGAGAATAATATAATATGCCGGTTGTCGTCGGCGGTAGCCAGCCCTCTTGCCACCCAGCTTCTCGCCTTCTCCTCATCACAGAGGCTTCATGAGCGACCCCTCTCTAGCTGGCAAGTAGCGACATGTCGCCCCTTTGTTCCTCTTTAGTTTGTTGCGTCGGTCATCATGGAAGAGTGACCAATTTTCTGTATTCTTTATTTTATTGTTATTAACCAATTTGAGCCTATATTATAGGTACGGGGTTTTCTCCACTGTAGGCTATAGGCCTTTATCGAGGGTCGACCATCCAATTGCCATAAATCGGGCGATGTCATGACACCAGGTGGCGAGGCGGATGGACCGTTTAGAGACTACTCTACAGACCATGGAGTCGCTTCGTCTATTAGGAACCTGCTTCTCCCTTTAGCGTTGTTGCAAAAAACATGAAATATTCATTATGTTTTACCCATTTGTTAATATTATGTGTTGACGCATTTAAAACCCTATAAAACCAAATTAAATGCGAGCACCCTTTCAGGAACCATCTAGGCTACAGAAATGTTTTGCTGGTTTCGATTTACCTTGACACATTTTCTCAGGGTTTGTTTGCTTAGACAAAACCAAGCACACGTTTAATACATTCATTAACCACCATGCTTTTCTTGTTGTTTTAATTGCTTATTTCACCGTACAGACAGGCCTTCTGGCAGCAGTTTGAATAGATCAGATCCGAGTGGAGGCCTAATTGTTTTGTTTGTGTATTTCTCTCAACACAGATGCTCTCTCCATCCCCTGGGAGGCATCATGTGTAGGCTGGTTTTCATTCCAACCAATTGCCACATCCCTAATTGCTTCAAATCACACCCATGCACCCATTCATATTTAATGAGTTTATCAGTCATTTAAAACTGATAGATATTTACTAAACATTTATACCTGGCTAATGAGACCAATATGACCTGCCAGAGTAGGGCCTTCTTTTCTCTCTTCCCCCAAAGGTTAAGACAAATCTCAGCCACATGAAGTTAACCCACTGGACACAGACGTCAGTTCACAGCATCTATTCCACGTCGTTCAACATAATTTCATTGAAATGATTTGGAAACAGCCATGATTCAACCAACGTGTGTCCAGTGTTAACCTACTCAGACAGATACAGGGTCGACTGCTACACGCAGCTGCTGAAACCATGGTTTCTGTGTAGGCCTGGGTCTTGGACTGGGCCTGAAGAACTTGGGTCTGGTTCCCGGTAGACCTCAGACAGTATAACATATTCACCAATCCTGTGCAAGAAACCTGAGAAGCAACACACTATACCAAGCAGGCAGAATTGGATTTGAATCAAAAGAAAAAATCAATTTCCAATTTTAGTTTTCTCTCAATCAGTTGTCTTCACAAAAGGCTTCAATCTTTTGTTCATTTCCACGTCAGCTGCTCTATCAGATTAGCATCAAAAGCATGCCAATGTTGACGTGACGAGTGAGCCCTGTGGGAAAGCTTTGATTTCTGGTCTTGCTGCTGTGTTTTTCCAGATGCTGGCAGGCAGTATTGATTCAAACACAGCAGAACAAACTGTTCTATTTATGTTCTTCCTCTCCATGTTGTCTTTCAGTCCTGTGGGCTGTTGCTGGTCAGTAAGAGCCCTGTTAGCCAATGCCCTGGTTATCTGCAACCCTAGGCCTTGTGCATCTCAGCGGCACCAATGTGAGGGGACGTGAGTCAAGACACTATAATAGGAGGATACTTGTCTGTTGTGCAGTTTATCTAGAGGATCATCCAGAGGACTCTCATTGCAGCTTTCAAGATTGAGCGATCCTGCCCTTGGTTAGCATACCACATTGACCACTGCCATGTGAGTTTGTAGATTTGTTTCCAGGTGAAACCAACGACTGCCTGATATCCCTAGAGTAAAGAGTGGAAGAGCTAGTCATTTGCATACTCAGAACATCTGTACCAGTGGAGGCTGCTGAGAGGAGGACGGCTCATAGTAATGTCTGGAAGAGTAAATGGAATGGCATCAAACGCATAGAAACCATTACCACGAGCCTGTCCTCCCCAATTAAAGTACCACCAACCTCCTGTGATCTGTACTTCCATCCCAAACGTGGATGTAGCATTTACTGGCATAACTTTTTCCACATCTCCACAGGACCGGCCTGGTAGATGAGAGGAGAAGAGAGGAGAACCACATATAGTACCAGTCAAAAGTTTGGACACACCTACTGATTCAAAGGTTTTTCTTTATTTTTACTATTTTCTACATTGTAGATTAATAGTAAAGACATCAAAACTATGAAATAACACATGGAATCATGTACTAACCAAAAAAGTGTTAAATAAATCAAAATATATTTTAGGTTCTTCAAAGTATAGAAATGCATTCCAGGTGACTACCTCATGAAGCTGGTTGAGAGAATGCCAAGAGTGTGCAAAGCTGTCATCAAGGCAAAGGGTGGCTACTTTGAAGAATCTCAAATATAAAATATATTTTGATTTGTTTAACACTTTTTTGGTTACTGCATGATTCCATGTGTTATTTCATAGTTTTGATGTCTTCACTATTATTCTACAATGTAGAAAATAGTAAAAATAAAGACAACCCCTTGTCCAAACGTTGGACTGGTACTGTATATAATAGATATATGTATAAAATAATAATAATATAGAGTAATATAAAGCTGTGAGATGGGTTGTGGTTTGACTGATGCCTTTCTCTAGATGAATCAGAGATTGTGATGTGTCAGCACGAATGAAAAATTCACACTTCTTCGCTCTACTTCTCCTCTACCTCTCCTATTTCTCTCCCTCCTCTACCTCTCTCTCCTATTTCTCTACCTCTCTCTCCTATTTCTCTACCTCTCTCTCCTATTTCTCTCCTATTTCTCTACCTCTCTCTCCTATTTCTCTCCCTCCTCTCTACCTCTCTCTCCTATTTCTCTCCCTCCTCTCTACCTCTCTCTCCTATTTCTCTCCCTCCTCTCTACCTCTCTCTCCTATTTCTCTCCCTCCTCTACCTTTCTGTCTGCTTTCTACCTCTTTTTCTCCTGTCTCCTCTCCTTTCTGTGCTCTCCTGTTCTTTTCCTCTCTCCTCTCCTCTTTCTATCTCTTCCATTTCCTCTCTCTCCTTTTGTCTCTTCCCTCCCTCTCCTCTTCCTCTGTCCCCTCTCTCCCTCTCCTCTCCATTCTACTGTCTCCCAATCTCCTCCGTCTCCCCATCTCCTCTCCAATACATTTAGTCCATTAGGCTCCATTATGCCATTTTTTGCATTATTCTCTTCCTGTTCTCAGATCTTCATTCTAGCTCTGTAGATGACAAGGCAAAGTAGATGTTAATGTGTTGATTTGCAGCCCAATAGGAAATCCTCTGAAGTTGAAGTAGTAAAGAGGCTGGCTGAGGTGCTGTTGCTGCTATGTCCCTGAGTGACAGCAGTTATAAAGGATGGGGGAGATTGAGTAACAAGATGGCTGACATGATAGAAACTGGCAAACAGGCTCATCAGACCTGGAATGAAGGCTGAGGTAGGCAAGTTGTGGAATGGTCTGGGATGTTTAGTTGTAGAATGTGTGTTTAGTTTTGGGAAAAGAAGGTTTTGGACAAGAGCATAAGCTTCCTTGGTTTTGGGCTATAGAACAAGGCTATTTTCGTTGTACAAAGAAAAGAAAATCGTCTTTGTGATTGAGAATCCCTTTTTGGCTTGAGTAAGGCTAGTAAAGTCATTCATGTCTCCTGGATGGCTGGCGAGAAAGAGAAAATGAATCAGTGTATCCAGACATGAATGACTTTTGTTGAAATCTGTCCATGTTAATGCTTTGACCTCGACTGTATCACTATCAGATATGGGCTATGGCTACTGCTGTCTGTCTGTACATTACTATTTCATATTTCATATCCCTGTTGGGCTGGGCAGCGGACCGTGCACAGACCTTTCAGGGAGCAGGTGCTCAAAATGTAAATTTGACGTCATCACGATGACTTGGGTGTAGTGGGTTCAGAACAACAACAAAAACTGTATAGAAAAAAACAATGAAACCACGACACAAAGGGCATTTGGCGAGTGGGAGGGCAAGGAGACAGGTGCTCGGGCACAGGTACACCCTATCTGTACACTTGCCTGCTGGGCAGATTTCAATTATGACTCTATTTGCATAGCATCACCTCTCACGACTCCAGAAGGTCAGCGGGATAGCGATCATTTGGGGACTGCAGGTGTGGCGGGGGAGTGTGATGTGTGTGTGTGTGTGTGTGTGTCTGAGAGACCAAGGGTATGTAGCTTTCTCACTCATCAAGACACTGTGTTCAAATCTAGGCCTCAAAGGGATGAAATTAGCTGTAAACAAGGTGATGGATGGTTGGCTGTGTTTCTGACGTGTTGTACCATAACAAGACAGTGTGATAACATCCCATTATTCAGTCTGGTGGTAGATTAGTTGGTACGGCTGGATGAGACGTCTGGCTATTGTGAAGATGGGGGGGCGATTTGTCAGTCTGTTATCTTTGGCAACTCTTTCATTTGTCACAGACACACACTTGCCCGCACGGACACGCACACACGCACGCACCACGCACGCGCAAATGGCCGCTAGGACAAACACACAACAACTCACACACAGCACAGACACACATACGCACAAACACAAACTTGCACAGCCACAAGGGCACACGCTAACACTTTCTCCGTATCCCTCTTAGTGACAGGCATGGCAGCACCATGGAGGACAATCTCTGTTTTTCTACTCCATTACTTTGGCTTTCAATTCCATTCACATCTTTATTGTCCCTCAAGGCGAAACTCATTTGGCGTCACAAATCTCATCTCCATCAGGAGCCAATGCAATGAATGGCTTGTTACCAGTATAATTGCTCAAGATGGCTACACTGGAAGACAGTCCAATGCATTTATCCTCTGTGTGGAGTTGGAATTAGAATTCATCTTGATAATGTTGGAATACTCGTATTCATCATTGTATTATTGTCATATCTGTTGGCAGACATGAAAAAGGTTTAGCAGCACATACATTTCTTGCCTTCCTCTCCTGAGGATTAAAGGTTGCTGTTTGGGGGGGGGTTTCTCCAGAGAGAAAAATAATGTTAGCCTGGGTGCCAGTCTGTTTCTGCTTTAGCGATGATAGCGACATCATTTGCAAAAGCACAAACAGGTCTGGGACCAGGCTACAATGGCATCAGTGTGGTTCTTTATTTTTGCGTGGCCATGTAGCCAGCAGCACCAGAGGTAATTAGATCTCAGAGGAGAGGACAGGGGTCATGTGACCAGGCCTAGCCCGGTCACCATGCCAGTGTGTGTACTCAGGAGGGACAGAACTGGATAAAAATACAAATGTTATCCCGAGGAATGATTACACAGAATGGCGATGACTAAGGTTTTACAATTAGAAGAATCTAAATCTAGCCTGCAGGATCCCGACAGCAGAGGCCAAAAACACTAATGAATGAATTAGGCTGCTGCCAACACATTGCATATAAAATATGTATTGATGAAATGCTTACTTACAGCTTACATACAGTACATTGAGAATAAGTATTCCAGGCATCACTTTATCAATAGATAGATGGATTATTATATTCCTATGGTTGTTTCAAGCACATCACAGGACATACCGTCAGCTGAACGGTATTACAGTGCCTGTCTGATGAATGACTTTTCCTCTTCCTGAAGAGCTAGAGATGTGTCTTACTAATGACATGAAAGTAAATCATGATGACGAAGACGAAGGTTGTCAGGGAACTTCTATCACTCTTTCTTCTCCTCCTCCAGAAGCTGCTTCACTAATTGGCTGCTGTTGCTCCTGTCAGGCAGCAGCGTCTCAGGTTTCACTATGTGGCTCGCTTGATTGGCTTTTAATCGTTCATTTGCTCGGAGAGGAGAGGAGAGGAGGAGAGGAGAGGAGAGGAGGGCTGACGGAGAGGAGAGGAGAGGAGGGCTGACGGAGAGGAGAGGAGAGGAGGGCTGACGGAGAGGAGAGGAGAGGAGGGCTGACAGAGAGGAGAGGAGGGCTGACAGAGAGGAAAGGAGAGGAGAGGAGGGCTGACGGAGAGGAGGGCTGAGAGAGAGGAGAGGAGGGCTGACAGAGAGGAGAATGTATAACCATATTAGAGACACATATTTCCCTCAGATTACAGACACACAAAGAATTAAAAAACAAACCCCGTTTTGATAAACTTCTATATCTACTGGGTGAAATATCACAGTGTGCCATCATAGCAGCAAGATTTGTGACCACAAGAAAAGGGCAACCAGTGAAGAACAAACACCATTGTAAATACGGCCCATGTTTGTTTATTTATTTTCCCTTTTGTACTTTAACTATTTGTACATCATTACAACACTGTATATAGACATAATATTGATTGATGTACATTGATGTAGATAGAACATACAGTTTGTACTGTAGCTACTGCATCCAGTTTGGATGGAGGTTTCTGGCAGTAAAAATAGGTTTTATTGTCACGTACACCAGATGAGTGCAGTAAAATGTGTTGTTTTACAGGGTGAGCGATAGTATTACAGCACCTCTGAAGCAAATTAGGGTTAAGTGCCTTGCTCAAGGGCGCTTCAACACATTTCCCCCCTTGTCGGCTATGGTTTTCAAACCAGCGACCTTTCAGCTACTGGCCCAACGCTCTAACCGCTAGGCTATCTGCCGCCCATACAGGTGTACCTGTACCTGCCGCCCATACAGGTGTACATGTGCCTGCCGCCCATACAGGTGTACCTGTGCCTGCCGCCCATACAGGTGTACATGTGCCTGCCGCCCATACAGGTGTACATGTACCTGCCGCCCATACAGGTGTACATGTGCCTGCCGCCCATACAGGTGTACCTGTACCTGCCGCCCATACAGGTGTACCTGTGCCTGCCGCCCATACAGGTGTACCTGTACCTGCCGCCCATACAGGTGTACCTGTACCTGCCGCCCATACAGGTGTACCTGTACCTGCCGCCCATACAGGTGTACCTGTACCTGCCGCCCATACAGGTGTACCTGTACCTGCCGCCCATACAGGTGTACCTGTACCTGCCGCCCATACAGGTGTACCTGTACCTGCCGCCCATACAGGTGTACCTGTACCTGCCGCCCATACAGGTGTACCTGTACCTGCCGCCCATGGATAAAGGTTTGTGGCAGGCTCATATATGCTAATTGAGCAGTGAATTGACAAGGTCATCAGGCTGCTTAATGAACCAATGAACAGAGAGACAGACCAAGAGCCTGTTTTAATGATAGAGACAGCAGGGATGGATGTGGATGTTGACAGGTCTGAAGTGTTCTTCTGGTTGTCGGTGGGGAGATTTGCCTGTTTCTCTCTGTTAAAACTGTTTATGCCAGAGAAAGTGATGTTTAGTCTGAGGAATTAGCATCATCTCTCTCTGTCAGTGAGAATGTGTTTTAGTGTGGGTGTGTGTGTTTGCAGTGTGTGAATGAACGTGTGTGAAGGCTGTGATAATGATTCTCGTCCATATACAGCTTTTTATGATCAGTGACTCTTTACAAGTATTAACATGTCAGCTATATGAAAGTGAGCATGTTGAATACAGATTGATGAATACAGATGATTCCCTGTCCTTTTTGTTGTGAGGCCCAGCTAAGGCTAATAGGTGTCAAGCCAACAGCAGTGTTTTGAAAAAAAGAAAGACAAAAAAAAAGTATTTGTTTTATTATATTTTTTACCAAGGACCGACTAATCCCGTCTTGAGCCTTGCCCTCAAAAGCACCAGCTGCTTACCTTGGGATCATTTTGAGTACAAATCTTGTCCCAGTCATCATGAAATCACTCCTCCTAACAGCATCTTCCCTCTTCACTTTAACTACAACAGATAAAAGAGATGCAAAACCTAGGTTACCATGGCAACAAAGGTCACCATCATATCCTGGACAAATCCATTTGATTTGAAAGTCATATTTATCCAATCTGCATTATGCTACAGTCTACCATAAGGCCGCCTATTCAATTGAACAGCCACACTGTGGTTTTAACTATTCTGCATAGGCCTGGTTGCCTGTAAGTAAATGTTTCCCTTCCTTCTTAACCAATTTTGTAATCCTGCCTATATGTACTTTAATACCGTTTGGTGCTATGTTTCCTGCGTTTTAAAAGCCGCTCCATCTGAGGGCACATACTGTACAGTCAGTGAGCAGATGCCAGTAGTTCCTCTGTGTCTGTCCTTGAAACCCCTTTTAGCTGAGTAGGCAGTAGGCTTACTGTACGGGACAGTACACCACCGCTTTGGTGATATTAATGTGACCACAACGCTGCACTAAGCACTTGACTTCACCACCAATGTGAATCAGGTTGGTTAAACCCTTTGGTGCAGTCAGTGTGGGATGTTTGGGTTGGATAAGGACAAGGTCCTCTGTAGCTCAGTTGGTAGAGCATGGCGCTTGCAATGCCAGGGTAGTAGGTTTGATTCCTGGGACCACCCAGATGTTAAATGTGTGCATGCATGACTAAATGGCATGAATCATGCTTTCATTGATCAATGAGACGACTGGTGCAGGTGCTAGGAGTACTGTATATCTTCAGAATGCAGCCAAGAAAGTAGAGTTTTTGTCCACATAGCTACAGCCACTGCTGAGCTCAAACTCAGGCAGGGAGGTCTTCAGGCTCCTGCTATGGGGACTTAAGTGGTCGAGAGGAAATCGAATACTGAGATTAGTTGAAGGAAAACAAAGTGTATGCCATACACGGCTGCACGCACCCACACCACACACACTCAGGAAGCTTAACACACAGTCTTTCTAAGCCCTTCAGTGCCCATTCCTCCTCTCCAAACCCCAGAGAGAAACGATCACTAAATGCTGCATCAACTACAAGCCAAGCATAAGCTCCCTACGGTTCGAAGGGAATACATTTTTTGTTGTTGTATATATTCATTCTCGGAAGTGTGATTTAAGGATCACTCATCCTGGCTCGCAGCTTAACATGAGTAAATGGGTTAATCTCTTGATGGCTTCTGGTTTGGGAATGTTTGAGCTTGATAACGTTCCTTATTCCCAAATATTCCTTCCTGTAGGAACTGGTATTAAATCTGTTTGATACAGTTCTGTACTTGTATGTAGGGCTAGTATGTTATTGCTAGTGGGAATAGCTAATACTGGGAATTTCTAAATACTGCTATATAACTCAGGAACATTAATATTGCAGTTTTGTTAAGGGACCCTGGTCTGTATCTTTGTTGGTATGCAGTGGAGTGAACAGTGCTCCTGCTAGGAGACTGACGGCTAGGAGACTGGCGGCTAGGAGACTGGCGGCTAGGAGACTGACGGCTAGGAGACTGGAGGCTAGGAGACTGACGGCTAGGAGACTGACGGCTAGGAGACTGGCGGCTAGGAGACTGGCGGCTAGGAGACTGGCGGCTAGGAGACTGGCGGCTAGGAGACTGACGGCTAGGAGACTGGCGGCTAGGAGACTGGCGGCTAGGAGACTGGCGGCTAGGAGACTGGCGGCTAGGAGACTGGCGGCTAGCAGACTGGCGGCTAGCAGACTGGCGGCTAGGAGACTGGCGGCTAGGAGACTGGCGGCTAGGAGACTGGCGGCTAGGAGACTGGTGGCTAGGAGACTGGCGGTTATGTAGTCTTGTCAAGAAGGGCTTGGATGGCTTGTGAAGTGGGAATCACAGGAACACAAAGACAGCAGCTCCCCTGCACAAAATGTAACCGAGGCTGACGCAGCATCCGCCTGCGGTAAGACGTGCCTCATCCCTGGCTGCTACTCTGTCTCTGTGTGTGTGTGTGTGTGTGTGTGTGTGTGTGTGTGTGTGTGTGTGTGAGAGAGAGGGTGAGAGAGAGTGTCGGTCGAACCCCATGATGCTTTGCCATCTGCTGTGTGTGTGTGTGTGTGTGTGTACGTGCATGTGTGAATGACTGTCTCTTTGCCAACAGGGTCTAGGGTCTAGATGCTCCAGAAGCCTTTCCCTTGCCTTACTGCAGCTCCGTCTCTATACCACACCACAGGAGCTGCTCTAGCCCAAAAAGACACATTTTCTGGGCTGAAAAGGATTGCAACTGTATGGAACTATACATGTGTGTGTGTGTATATGAATAGATTCACAATGTGTATACATATTGCAGTAGGAAGCAAAGCCCCCTCCAACAGTTTGTGTGTGCTTGTGCATGCGTACTACAGTGTGTGTGTGATTTTGTGTAGTCTGATTTTCTATCACTAAACTCATCAGTCTGTTCACCTGTATTGGTCTAAAGACACTCCTCATCAGTCTGTTCACCTGTATTGGTCTAAAGACACTCCTCATCAGTCTGTTCACCTGTATTGGTCTAAAGACACTCCTCATCAGTCTGTTCACCTGTATTGGTCTGAAGACACTCCTCATCAGTCTGTTCACCTGTATTGGTCTGAAGACACTCCTCATCAGTCTGTTCACCTGTATTGGTCTGAAGACACTCCTCATCAGTCTGTTCACCTGTATTGGTCTGAAGACACTCCTCCTGGTTGCTCACCTGTAGCTACTAACTGCTGTAGCTAGCTATCTCCCAGATATTGCATGGCCGTAAACCTACCCAAAGAAACAGATCCTGCCTGTGATCACACGTCTCACTGGCTGCTTTGTTGTCATGGAGACAGGGCCCGTAGAGACTGCCTCAGCCCGACTGTGGTGCAAGGCATGCTGGGTAAGAGGAATGGTTGGGGTACAGGGGAGGGTGAGGTGATAAAAACCAAACAGTGGAACAGGAAAGTGATGCTTAGGATTATAATAGAGACATTACTATGAATTACCCTTCATTTGCTGTTAGATTCCTTACGAGGTATATTGCAAACTGAAAATTACTTAGCCTTGAACAGGGTGGGGCTCACAGAAAGGCTGTGTGTGTGTGTGTGTGTGTGTGTGTGTGTGTGTGTGTGTGTGTGTGTGTGTGTGTGTGTGTGTGTGTGTGTGTGTGTGTGTGTGTGTGTGTGTGTGTGTGTGTCGTTATGAGGTCACACATACCCTCAGGTATTGTTAACTCATCTCCTCCTTCCTGTGTTGTTGCAGGTCCACTGGATGGTCACACTGAGGATTCCACAGAGCAGGCCATGATGCCTCAGCTAGGGCTGTAGGGAACACCCAGAGGTAAGGACACACACACACACAGCCCTGATGCATGGTACTGCTGATGTAGTATATGCTGTGTACAGTACAGTAATATCTCCATACTTGGCTGGAGAATAAGTTAAAGGGATACTAATGAGGCCCTTTATCCACTTCCCAAGAATCAGATAAACTTGTGGATACCATTTGTATGTTTCTGTGTCCAGTATGAAGGAAGTTAGCATTGGCTTGTGAAACTACCTCTAACTAGTGTTAGTACAATGACTGGAAGTCTATGGGCATCTAATAGCACGAGCAGAAAGCATGAAAGCATCTGCTAGCATGAGCAGAAAGCATGAAAGCATCTGCTAGCATGAGCAGATACCCATAGACTTCCAGTCATTGCACTAATGTTAGTTAGTAATTGCGGTAGCACAACTTAGCAACTTCCTTCAAACTGCACGCAGAGACATACAAATGGTATCCACAAGTTCAACTGACTCTGGGGAAGTGGAAAAGTGCATCATTGCCAAAATCCTTCAAAGGAATGTGTGCCAGGGTTGAGCATGAAAGCACAGAGGCAAATATGCCATTCTGACTGCCAGCCAACAGGGTCAATGCAGTGGGAGTAGAGATGGGTTTTAGAGGATTAACAAGTGTTAGGACAGATCCTGGCAAGGCCTGCAGTACAGTAGCTAGGACTGTTTCTCCATTCACAGATAGACTTACTGTAAGCCCCTTTGTTTACCTGTGTTAGTGGACCACAGTCGGGCAGCTGTTGCAGCTGGGGAACGGGTCGTGGTGAAAGAGAAGGATCACGGGTTTAGATAGCAGGTTAACTACAAGATGGAGAGACAGGGGACAGGGAAGGATCACTGGTTTAGATAGCAGGTTAACTACAAGATGGAGAGACAGGGGACAGGGAAGGATCACGGGTTTAGATAGCAGGTTAACTACAAGATGGAGAGACAGGGGACAGGGAAGGATCAAGGATTTAGATAGCAGGTTAACTACAAGATGGAGAGACAGGGGACAGGGAAGGATCAAGGATTTAGATAGCAGGTTAACTACAAGATGGAGAGACAGGGGACAGGGAAGGCGGAGCTAGGGATGATGAGATGTGGTGAGACAGGGAGAGATGGGACAGAGAGATAGAGATGGGACATGTAGACAGGGGGCAGAGAGACAGATATACAGGGGACAGGGAGACGAGACGAAAGACAGGAAACAGAGACAGGAGAAAGAGAGACAGGGGACAGAGATACTGGGGAGATGGAGGACAGAGAGACAGAGGGCAGAGAAATGGGACAGAGAGACAGGAGACAGGAGACATAGTGACAGGGGACAGAGAGACAGGAGACAGAGATACTGGGAAGACAGACGACAGAGAGACAAGGTACAGAAAGTAAGGAGACATAGAGACAGGGGACAGAGAGACAGATATACAGGGGATAGGGAGACAAGGAGACGAAAGACAGGAGAAAGAGAGATGGGACAGAGACAGGAGACAGAGAGACAGGAGACAGAGATACTGGAGAGATGGAGGACAGAGAGACATAGAGACAGGGGACAGAGAGACAGGGGACAGAGAGACAGATATACAGGGGATAGGGAGACAAGGAGACGAAAGACAGGAGAAAGAGAGATGGGACAGAGAGACAGGAGACAGAGAGACAGGAGACAGAGATACTGGGGAGATGGAGGACAGAGAGACAGGAGACATGGAGACATAGAGACATGGAGACATAGAGACAGGGGACAGAGAGACAGGAGACAGAGAGACAGGGGACAGAGAGACAGGGGACAGAGATACTGGGAAGACAGACGACAGAGAGACAGAGAGACAAGGTACAGACAGTAAGGAGACAGAGAGACAGGAGACATAGAGACAGGGGACAGAGAGAAAGGAGACAGAGATACTGGGAAGACAGAGAGACAGAGAGACAAGGTACAGACAGTAAGGAGACAAGAGACAGAGATACTGGGGAGATGGAGGACAGAGAGACAAGGGACAGAGAGACAGGAGACATAGAGACATGAGACAGAGAGACAAGGTACAGACTGTAAGGAGACAGAGACAGGAGACATAGAGACAGGGGACAGAGAGACAAGGTACAGACAGTAAGGAGACAGGAGACAGAGATACTGGGGAGATGGAGGACAGAGAGACAGGAGACATAGAGACAGGAGACAGAGAGACAGGGGACAGAGAGACAGGGGACAGAGATACTGGGAAGACAGACGACAGAGAGACAGAGAGACAAGGTACAGACAGTAAGGAGACAGAGAGACAGGAGACATAGAGACAGGGGACAGAGAGAAAGGAGACAGAGATACTGGGAAGACATGAGACAGAGAGACAAGGTACAGACTGTAAGGAGACAGAGACAGGAGACATAGAGACAGGGGACAGAGAGACAAGGTACAGACAGTAAGGAGACAGGAGACAGAGATACTGGGGAGACGGAGAGACAGGAGACGGAGAGACAGGAGACAGAGAGACAGGAGACAGAGAGACAGGGGACAGAGAGACAGAGAGACAAGGTACAGACAGTAAGGAGACAGAGAGACAGGAGACAGAGAGACAGGGGACAGAGAGACAGAGAGACAAGGTACAGACAGTAAGGAGACAGAGAGACAAGGTACAGACAGTAAGGAGACAGAGAGACAGGAGACAGAGAGACAGGGGACAGAGAGACAGAGAGACAAGGTACAGACAGTAAGGAGACAGAGAGACAAGGTACAGACAGTAAGGAGACAGAGAGACAGGAGACAGAGAGACAGGGGACAGAGAGACAGAGAGACAAGGTACAGACAGTAAGGAGACAGAGAGACAAGGTACAGACAGTAAGGAGACAGAGAGACAGGAGACAGAGAGACAGAAAGTTAGAAGGGTGAAGGGATATAGGAGGAGACGGTATGAGACGAGAGAAGGGTAGACCAGAACAGGGGCTTGATTAGAGTGACTCAAGATGTAATTAGATCAGGACCAATTCGCAATAGTGGGAAAGAAGTCATTCCAAAATGAATTTATTTCATCAGAAATTTCTCTAACCCTTTTACCATGCTACCGTGCAGAACCAGCCCAGTTCCTGCCAGTCAAGCAGTTCAACACAGGACCCACATTGACGAGGACATGAGGCATATATCTGCTCCTTATCATCCCCTGCATCATGCTGATGATGCTCGCCAATAAATTGAGTTTCTTTAAGAGGAGAATTCATTGCGCTGCTGGAATGGTACTTGAATGAGCTCTGATTAGGTTGCAGCTATTAGGTTATTGAATTGAAAAGTAAATCCTGAAAGCTTTTCTATTCCATATCTATTAGGAAGTACTCTCAGAGCCTAGATAAGAGAGAGAGGGAAGAAGGGAAGTAGCGCTCCATGAAATATGTCAGATGGACAGATCCGTTTATAGACTAGTTATATTTAGAGCTCAAACAGGGTTATAGAGCCAGATGCTAATTATTTTGAATGTGTCATTAGCCCGTCAGTCTGATAAGAGCTGGATAATTCCATATACATATTAATATGGAACACTCCTCCAGAATGGTAGGAAGTCTCTGTATTAGGATCACAGTCAATCCTTTCACTGGATGTGGAAAACTGTTGATAACTTTGGGAAGTGTAGGACGTGTGTGTGTGTGTGTGTGTGTGTGTGGGGGGGGGGGGGGGGGGGGGGGGTAGGTGTGTGTCTGTCTCTCTGTGTCTCTCTCTGTATGTCTCTCTGTGTGTGTTCGTCTAATCATCTGTATGTGTCTGTCTCTCTCTGTCTCTCTGTGTCTCTCTCTGTATGTCTCTCTGTGTGTGTTCCTCTAATCATCTGTATGTCTCTGTCTCTCTGTCTTTCTCTGTCCCTCTCTGTCTCTCTGTATGTCTCTCTGTGTGTGTTCCTCTAATCATCTGTATGTGTCTGTCTCTCTGTGTCTCTCTGTATGTGTCTCTCTGTGTGACTCTCTGTGTGTCTCTCTCTGTGTGTTCCATCAGTTCTGAACAGGGAAAAATGTGTGTATGCTATCGTGCAGATAAGGAATGAGGGAGGGATAGACGTGACCAGAGGAGTTATTGACTCCTGGGCAGGGAGCTTCTGCAGAGCTGGGCTGAATCTCTCATGTCAGGGCTGAAACACCCCAGCTCAGAGGAGTCCGGTCCAATCCCCCTGGCTGGACTAGGATTACCCACAGGACATCTATTATAGCGGGGCTTTACCAGCTAACATAATGGACACTCTTATTGAATATTGCATGGTGCCAGGATGGCCAAACACACCTTCTGCTTTAATATCCTCTTTGACTGAGTGTTTCCCTATTAGGGGCACAGAGGTTTTATGAATGTGTGTACCACAGGAGGTTGGTGGCACCTTCATTGGGGAGGACGGGCTTGTGGTAATAGCTGGAGTGGCATCAGTGGAATGGTATCAAATACACCAAACACTTTCCACCCTCTCCGTTCCAACCATTATTATGAGCTGTCCTCCCCTCAGCAGCCCCCACTGCTGTGTACACCTTTTATGTTTATGTGGCCAGTGGAGGGAAACTGTTCCAGTAGAAAGGCTATTACAGCAGTGGCTGAAGAGGCTGAATCTGTCTGTACTGGGATAGTAACATACAGAACAATAATATTTGGAATGGCATCAAACACATGGAAACCGTGTGTTTGATGTATTTGATACCATTCCACCAATTCCGCACCAGCCATTACCATGAGCCTGTCCTCCCCAATTAAGGTTACAGCAGCCTCCTGTGCTGTATACACATGCAGATGATTGCTTGACCTTTAAAGGGTTTTCCATTCAACTGACCTAGTCTGCTTTCATCATCGGCTATGTTAATTGTTCTTCAAAAGTATGTTTTCTCCCTCATATATATTTGAACATATTTGTTTATATTTGTTTGTTTGTTTATTCAGAGTGCCACGCCCTGCTGAGGGAAGTTTCCGCCCCCATCCCCCACCTCCATCCCCTATCGCAGGAGGTACCATGATTCCCCCCAAGCCAGGTGGAACCGTAGCCCAGTCCAGGGCGACTCGTCCTGGGTATGGACTCTGCTTCTACCACCCCTGTCTGCTGCTGCCACTGCTGGTGCTCCCATCCCTGCCCAACCTCTCTGAGGCGGTGGGTAAGTAACACTACAGATCTACTGTATGTTAGTTCACGTGTCTGTCCCTCTGTATGATGTTTGTTGAGATATTTATGTGTAGGTTTGTCAGTTTGTCTAAATGGCTCTCCGTGCCTCTACTGTATCTATCTCTCTATATCTTTGTTCTCTCTCTTTATCTCCCTCATTCTCTACCTCCCTCTTTCTCCTTCTCTGCTGACTGACAGCTGTGACAGTGAGTTGTGTTGTTCAGCGCTAGCTGCAGTGAGTGGTGACGTGGTGTTGGGGTGAAGGTGCACAGATGACCATCTGCCTGTCTACCTGTCTATTTTTGCAGTGATAGGTGTTTAACAAGATCTGTAATGCACTGATAAACGGTGAACACACGTCAGCACATACTCTATCTTCACCTTTATCAAAGCATCATGTCTTCATATGTCTGGTCTTATGGATCTTAAATGAGACAGGGGAACATAGAACACATCTCATTTTATGGAAGTATGTGGCCTTCAAGAACAGAAATATTTTTTAACACACTGGTGAGTAGTCAGGGGTTGTCAGCATGGACTCAGTCAATCATCACGTTTAGGCTATTGTATGAAAGCACGTCTTGATATGTCTTACAGTTCTAGCATGCTGACTAGACTGGGGATGCACGTATGTCTGTGTGCACCATTGAACGCATGTTTATTTTGTTCATCTAAACCAGACGTGATCAGGACACGCACAAGTTGAAATATCAAAACAAACTCTGAACCAACTATATTAATTTGGGGACAGGTCGAAACACATGAAACATTCATGGCCATTTAGCTAGCCAGCTTGCTGTTGCTAGCAAATTTGTCCTGGGATATAACATTGGGTTGTTTTTTTACCTAAAATGCACAAGGTCCTTTTTTTCTGGATCCTTGAAGAATTTCAACCCATTTTCACACAAAATCGTGTGTTCTCTACTCCGACCAACTAATCCACAGATAAAAGGGGAAACCTAGTTAGTTTTTAGTAATCTCTCCTCCATCAGTCTTTGATAAGGTAATTATATGTTTAAGGTAATGACTAAAAGTATTCCACCCTGTTACTGTATAATGGAGTGAAATGTATTTGAATCATAAGACTAGAATTCTCTAATGTGTGTGCGTAGGACAAGTTAAGACTTAAGTTAAGGACAAGTTAAGACTACTATTTAGCAAAATAGGCGAGACAGTGTGTGCTTAGGAAAAAAGCAACCTGGGACCACTGTGAAACTGATAACAGGAAAGAGGTCTCCCCACCCAGGAGACCCCTTGACTATTGTAAGCTGGGACTCTGTCTGTTTCATTCAACCAGAATCTTACAAACTCGGGGTTGCAGACTGAGGAGTTTAATTGAATTTCAGTTTAAGAACATTGAGAATATAATTCTCCTAACAGTCTTCTTCTTCTGTGGACTTCATATGGGGGTTGGCAACCAACTTTAAGGTGCATTACCACTACCATCTGGACTGGAGTGTGGACCTCAGTTCATCTTTCAATCACCCACATGGGTATATGCTCCTAAAAGCCAATGAGGAGAGGCGGGACTTGCAGTGCATCATGCGCCAAAAATATACCTAAGTTCTATTTTAGCGCCTGGTAACGCAGATGGTTGTTGACGCACGAAAGCAGTTTAGATGACAATGAATAACATGTATGTGTACATTTATTTTGCAATGCTCTCGCATGTAACGCTCGCGAGTCATATATATATATATATATAATATATATATATATATATATATATATATATATATATATATATATATATATATATATATACATACATACATACATACATACATACATACATACATACATACATACATACATACATACATACATACATACATACATACATACATACAGTACCAGTCAAAGTTTGGACACCTACTCATTCAAGGGTTTTTGTAGGTATATATATTTCTTTACATATTTTAATGTAATATTTCCCCCTCACTCTACCACCCCTGCCCTAATTGGAGTAAGCTAATGGACAACGACACTTAGGCTTCTACTTCCAGCTTATACATACTATATCCATTTTACAGACATCTAGAGGTGTTACCTTAGTTACTTCAGTCAACACTTCTAGCAGTGTTGCTCTGTGACTCGAAGAAGATAGCGGCCCAAATAACAGCCCCAAAATAGCAGTCATATTTCTATCTCTTATGGAGCGCCTATGTTAATATTTGTTTTGGTTTGTATACTTAATTGTTATGGCTAGGACTATGACTTCACGTGACCGTGTAACCTCACCAGGAACAACCCTGGGCCATAGCTATAGGCTACTTCTGTAATTGGCATGGATTTACAGTGGAATGGTTTGATCTGGTCAGACTTGTCCAGACAGGTCTAATTTCCTGCATGCAGCCGTAGAGGGGGTGATTATAGTATTATAACACGCATCTGCTACCTACTGACGCATATCTCCACATTACCCCTACCTATCATTGCTATTAGATAATCATAGCCTTGTGGTGTTTCATTACGATAGACTCTAATATCTCTGGCCTATCATTATATCCTGCTGTCAGCCAGGGAGTGAAGGAGTGACGGCTACTCGGCTCGCTGCTTTTAAAGGGACAGACAACCTTCTTGAGTGTCCTCATAGAATTCAATAGCATTCAAAGGAAAATCAGTGGTGCAACTGGTTCTGTATGTCTGGGTTTATTATAGATCCATCGAACCGGAACCGAAGGCTCCAACCTGGTTCAGAATGCAGCCAGAGGCCAGTATTGGTCATAGAAATAGAATTGGTTCTGGTTTGCAGTGGCAGTAACACACCAGTAATCACCTCTTCGAAAGTGCAAAAACGTAAACCGATGTTGAATATGAATTCAACCCCCTTACACAGCTCTGCAAAGTAGTGCAACACTTCACAACTAACAGTGTATGGTGCCGTATATGGTTGAAAGGCTACAGAAATACACAGTTTTTCTAGACAAGGTATTGTTGAGGTTTCTGGGTTTCTGCTCAGGCACTTTACCTCGCAGCTCAGAGGTAGGCTGGCTGCTGTGTGACTGTTACTCACTGAAGTGTGAAGTTAGCTGCAGAGGGAGGAAAGCCATAGTGCTTTTCTGTCTGTCAGTGATTTGGGGGGATGATGGTGTGGTTTCTTCAGCTGCTCTTTCTCTCTAGAGTAGAACCAAATCAGCATAGCAAGACCTGGCCCAGTGATGGAGAGAGGGAGGAGGGAGAGAGGGAGGAGGGAGAGAGGGAGGGAGGAGGGAGGGAGGTTGCCATGGTGAGGGTTAGGCCGGCTTTACCCTGATGGATAGAACGTATTCTGCAGCTGAGGAGGAGTTAAGCTGGCTGCCATGGTAACAGTCCACAGAAACAGAGAGACAGAACTCTGGGTGTGTGAGAGAGAGAAGATGAACATTTATGAAGTAGCTTGACAAGATTGGATTTTTTGCACAATGGAGATGTATGGATTCTGTGCCTGAAATTGATTTCTATTTGCCGTTTCTAATAAGCATACAGTATAGAGAAAAGGAAATTGTTTTTTGCTCCCAGAGAAACAGACAGCAGCTGATATGTTTGATAAGTTGGAGCTATCTGAATGTTTCTTAGGCAATATAACATTTTATAATATAATACTTTATAAGAAGGAGCTTCAAGTTAAAGAGATACTGTATATAGTGTTAAAGAGATACTGTATATAGTGTTAAAGAGATACTGTATATAGTATGAATGAAATGCATAATGTATGCAATCTCTAAATCCTTGCTCTCAAAATTGTATTTTTTTGTAACTGGCAGATACATCCCCCCACATTGTTTTTCTGAACTGAGTTGGGGTCTCAACTTACTGTTGAGAGTTAGAATAGTAGAATACACAAGGTGTACAAGGGCAACAACATGTTGCTTAAGGCCTCCAAAAGGCTAGCGCCGGCTCTGACTGCATGTGTGGGTATGGATGTGGGTAGGCACTATGCAGACCCACCAGCCACTGCGGCCCCTCATGATGAGTTTTTTTGTGGCTCCCACCCCATCAAAGTTGCCCATCCCTGCATTAAAGCCAATTATCTCCTGTGAATTTCCGCGACCCCTTTTAATACCCCCAGCATAATACCACCCATGTGTTCTAACAATCTGTGCTGCATAGTGGAGTAGCATGCCCCGGGGTAGTGAAAAAACCTGCTCCTGTGAAGATGAAGCACATATTTTATTGATGACACACAGGAAGTCCTTGGTAATGTCCTCTAAATGGTAGCCAGGAAGTGGACTGTACTTAGCGGCCAATCACCAAGTCCATCACGACACAGTGATGTCATGTCAATCTCTTCCTGTCCACGGCTTTGGACTTGTTGGCATCTCTTCAGTGAGAGCTGTCTGTCTTTGGGGACGCCCTGTGATGATTTATGTATAGTGCACAGGGAAAGTATTAAGTAGCATCATTCTAATAATGTATAATATCTCTCTCTCTGTCCCTCTGTCTACTGTTTGTTGTCTGAGCTGTATTGTCTTGGACTGCTGGCTGCAGAATTTCCATACAAGGAAAGTAAAGTTTTAATTTAATTGTCTATCTCAGCGGCACCCAAGTTCACCAAGATCCCCAGGGACCAGATCGGGGTATCGGGGGGTGTGGCCTCGTTTGTGTGCCAGGCGTCAGGTGACCCCAAACCCATGGTCAACTGGAACAAGAAGGGCAAGAAGGTCAACTCCCAACGCATAGAGGTGAGTTAACACTATACTCCCAACGCATAGAGGTGAGTTAACACTATACTCCCAATGCATAGAGCTGAGTTAACGCTATACTCCCAACGCATAGAGCTGAGTTAACGCTATACTCCCAACGCATAGAGGTGAGTTAACGCTATACTCCCAACGCATAGAGGTGAGTTAACGCTATACTCCCAACGCATAGAGGTGAGTTAACGCTATACTCCCAACGCATAGAGGTGAGTTAACGCTATACTCCCAACGCATAGAGGTGAGTTAACGCTATACTCCCAACGCATAGAGGTGAGTTAACGCTATACTCCCAACGCATAGAGGTGAGTTAACGCTATACTCCCAACGCATAGAGGTGAGTTAACGCTATACTCCCAACGCATAGAGGTGAATTAACGCTATACTCCCAACGCATAGAGGTGAGTTAACGCTATACTCCCAACGCATAGAGGTGAGTTAACGCTATACTCCCAACGCATAGAGGTGAGTTAACGCTATACTCCCAACGCATAGAGGTGAGTTAACGCTATACTCCCAACGCATAGAGGTGAGTTAACGCTATACTCCCAACGCATAGAGGTGAGTTAACGCTATACTCCCAACGCATAGAGGTGAGTTAACGCTATACTCCCAACGCATAGAGGTGAGTTAACGCTATACTCCCAACGCATAGAGCTGAGTTAACGCTATACTCCCAACGCATAGAGGTGAGTTAACGCTATACTCCCAACGCATAGAGCTGAGTTAACGCTATACTCCCAACGCATAGAGGTGAGTTAACGCTATACTCCCAACGCATAGAGGTGAGTTAACGCTATACTCCCAACGCATAGAGGTGAGTTAACGCTATACTCCCAACGCATAGAGGTGAGTTAACGCTATACTCCCAACGCATAGAGGTGAGTTAACGCTATACTCCCAACGCATAGAGGTGAGTTAACGCTATACTCCCAACGCATAGAGGTGAGTTAACGCTATACTCCCAACGCATAGAGGTGAGTTAACGCTATACTCCCAACGCATAGAGGTGAGTTAACGCTATACTCCCAACGCATAGAGGTGAGTTAACGCTATACTCCCAACGCATAGAGGTGAGTTAACGCTATACTCCCAACGCATAGAGGTGAGTTAACGCTATACTCCCAACGCATAGAGGTGAGTTAACGCTATACTCCCAACGCATAGAGGTGAGTTAACGCTATACTCCCAACGCATAGAGGTGAGTTAACGCTATACTCCCAACGCATAGAGGTGAGTTAACGCTATACTCCCAACGCATAGAGGTGAGTTAACGCTATACTCCCAACGCATAGAGGTGAGTTAACGCTATACTCCCAACGCATAGAGGTGAGTTAACGCTATACTCCCAACGCATAGAGGTGAGTTAACCTGTTGAGGACAGACGTTCCGCTAGCGGATCCCCATTCCGCCTGCGGAACCCCTAGCCAACAGCCAATGGCATCGCACGGCGCGAAATACAAGACCAACTAAAATACCACAATTCAATTTTCTCAAACAATCAACTATTTTACACCATTTTAAAGATAAGACTCTCGTTAATCTAACCACATTGTCCGATTTCAAAAAGGCTTTACAGCGAAAGCAAAACATTAGATTATGTTAGGAGAGTACATAGACACAAATAATCACACAGCCATTTTCCAATCAAGCATATTTGTCACATAAACCCAAACCACAGCTAAATGCAGCACTAACCTTTGATCTTCATCAGATGACACTCCTAGGACATTATGTTATACAATACATGCATGTTTTGTTCAATTAAGTTCATATTTATATCAAAAAACAGCTTTTTACATTAGCCTGTGATGTTCAGAACTAGCATACCCACCGAAATCTTCCGGTGAATTTACTAAATTACTCTTGATAAACGTTGACAAAATACATAACAATTATTTTAAGAATTATAGATACAGCACTCCTTTATGCAATCGCTATGTCCGAAAGCACATTTTTCACTTTACTCCCAACGCATAGAGCTGAGTTAAGTCGTTTTTGTGGTATCTGTACTTTACTATTCATATATATATTTTTTACCCCTTTTTCTCCCCAATTGGTAGTTACAGTCTTGTCTCATCGCTGCAACTCCCGTACGGACTCGGGAGAAGCGAAGGTCGAGATCCGTCCGAAACACAACCCAGCCAAGCCGCACTGCTCGCTTAACCCAGAAGCCAGCCGCACCAATGTGTCGGAGGAAACACCGTACACCTGGCGACCGTGTCAGCGTGCATTGCACCCGGCCCACCAAAGGAGTCGCTAGAGCGCGACAAGAACATACTTGTCTCCGCTAACCCGGATGATGCTGGGTCAATTGTGCGCTGCCCCATGGGTCTCCCAGTCATGGCCGGCTGTGACAGAGCCTGGACTCTATTTTTGACAATTTTGACCTCCACTCCATTCCTTACTCCATACATTTTCCCTGACACCCAAAAGTACTCTTTACATTTTAAATGCTTAGCAGGATACAAAAATTGTCTAATTCACGCACTTATCAAGAGAACAACCCTGGTCATCCCTACAAGAAAACCGTGCCGTCTGGGTTGCTTAATATAAGGAATTTGAAATGAATTATACTTTTGCTTTTGATACTTACGTAAATTTAAAACCAAATACTTTTAGACTTTTACTCAACTAGTATTGTTGTTTTACCACTTGTCAGTCCATATTGACTGGACCAGCTCTTCTCTGCTGGTTCTCCCCCTGAATACTAGCTATTTCCTTTGGTTCCCAATTCTCCTTCTTGGTCCTTCGTGGTCGTGCCTGGTTAATCACCTGGTTTCTGGCTCTTCCTGGTTCTATCTACTAGTTTCTCTTTCCTCTTGTTTTCCTCCTCATTCCAAACGTTTCCTAACTGTTTCTCTACTGGCTGTTTCCTGACTTGTTTCCTATTGGCTGTTTCCTGACTGGTTCTCTATTGGCTGTTTCCTGACTGGTTCTCTATTGGCTGTTTCCTGACTGGTTCTCTACTGGCTGTTTCCTGACTGGTTCTCTACTGGCTGTTTCCTGACTGGTTCTCTACTGGCTGTATCCTGACTGGTTCTCTACTGGCTGTATCCTGACTGGTTCTCTACTGGCTGTTTCCTGACTGGTTCTCTATTGGCTGTTTCCTGACTGGTTCTCTACTGGCTGTATCCTGACTGGTTCTCTACTGGCTGTTTCCTGACTGGTTCTCTACTGGCTGTTTCCTGACTGGTTCTCTACTGGCTGTTTCCTGACTGGTTCTCTACTGGCTGTATCCTGACTGGTTCTCTACTGGCTGTATCCTGTCTGGTTCTCTACTGGCTGTATCCTGTCTGGTTCTCTACTGGCTGTATCCTGACTGGTTCTCTACTGGCTGTATCCTGACTGGTTCTCTACTGGCTGTATCCTGACTGGTTCTCTACTGGCTGTTTCCTGACTGGTTCTCTATTGGCTGTTTCCTGACTGGTTCTCTACTGGCTGTATCCTGACTGGTTCTCTACTGGCTGTATCCTGACTCGTTCTCTACTGGCTGGTTCCTGACTCGTTCTCTACTGGCTGTATCCTGACTGGTTCTCTACTGGCTGTATCCTGACTGGTTCTCTACTGGCTGTTTCCTGACTGGTTCTCTACTGGCTGTTTCCTGACTGGTTCCCTACTGGCTGTATCCTGACTGGTTCTCTACTGGCTGTTTCCTGACTGGTTCTCTACTGGCTGTTTCCTGACTGGTTCTCTACTGGCTGGTTCCTGACTGGTTCTCTACTGGCTGGTTCCTGACTGGTTCTCTACTGGCTGGTTCCTGACTGGTTCTCTACTGGCTGGTTCCTGACTGGTTCTCTACTGGCTGGTTCCTGACTGGTTCTCTACTGGCTGTATCCTGACTGGTTCTCTATTGGCTGTATCCTGACTGGTTCTCTATTGGCTGTATCCTGACTGGTTCTCTACTGGCTGTATCCTGACTGGTTCTCTACTGGCTGTATCCTGACTGGTTCTCTACTGGCTGTATCCTGACTGGTTCTCTACTGGCTGGTTCCTGACTGGTTCTCTACTGGCTGTATCCTGACTGGTTCTCTACTGGCTGTATCCTGACTGGTTCTCTACTGGCTGGTTCCTGACTGTTCACTATCTCTTCCTCTCTCCTAGACGATAGAGTTTGATGATGGAGCGGGGGCTGTACTGAGGATCCAGCCTCTCAGGGCCCCCCGAGATGAGAATGTCTATGAGTGTGTGGCCCGCAACAGTGAGGGAGATGTGGCCACCACTGCCAAGCTGGCCATCATACGGGGTGAGTGTGTGTGAGTGTGTGTGGATGTGTGACTGAGATCCTCTTCTTCATGATCATCTCCATTTTAAGCACACACATCTTGCACACACACACAGCTGCCCACGGTCTCGCCCTTCGTTCCCTTCACTGCCAACACTAGACGTAACAAACACCATGCCTACACACCCTTCTATAACAGGAAAGAAGCAGCTGTTCATTTAAGTTTGAGAGTTAGCGTGAGTTAGTGTTGTTTGGCTGTGTTGAGGGCCAGTTAGCTGGTGTGCGTGTGATTTAGACTACGGCTTCTCTCTCATAATCACTTAATTCGTTCCCTTCCTAGACCAAGATGGTGTGAGTCTAATGCAGCCTGTCCCCTCAGTGCTAAGCTAATCTAATGTACTCACTATAGTGCTAAGCGCTAGGCTAGCTGTTGGCTGGAGTTGGCTGTACGCCTAGGAGCTGTGGACTGGGCCTCGGCCCAACACAGGGGAGAGGGATGGAGAGAGGGAGGGAGGGAGAGGGAGAGAGAGATGAGGGATGGCATATCGACTCATTTTTACATAGGAAAGCAGAGGATTAGGACCGCGCTAGGATTGGAACCCATTTCTTCAGGAGGGAGGAAGTGGAAGAGGGATGGAGGGATTGAGGGAGGGATACACAGCAGGATGAGGGGAGGAGAGAGACGGGGGGGGAGTGGGGGATGAGGGGGATGAGGGGTGGAACAACAAGAGTGGGGATGGCGAGTGACGGAAGGGATAGAAAGAAGAGAAGATGTAGGGAGGGAGAGAGGGAGGGGTTGATTTGTCAGCCTTGGTGTTTCAGCATAAGGCTGGTAGCCTGGGAAATAGTCTCCTGTCCATCTGTTAGGCCTGTCATCACACAAACACACTCAATCCCCACTCTGTGTCTGTGGGACATTACTACAAAACTGTATAGCCCTTCACTGTGTGTGTGTAACAGTGTAGGTTCCGTCCCTCTCTTCGCCCCAACCTGGGCTCGAACCAGGGACCCTTGCACACATCAACAACTGACACCCACGAAGCATCGTTACCCATTGCGCCACAAAAGCCGCGGCCCTTGCAACGCAAGGGGAAACCCTACTTTAAGTCTCAGAGCGAGTGACGTCACCGATTGAAATGCTATTAGCGCGCACCACCGCTAACTAACTAGCCATTTCACATCGGTTACGTGTGTGTGTACATTCTGAATTTGAACTCTGGCCTTCTAAGCCCCTTCTTTTGCCATGGCCTTCAGTATTTCCCAGAGGTGTAGACAGACAGGTAACTGCTAACTCTTTCCCAGAAGTGTAGACAGACATTTCTATACCTTACAATTTGTCTCCTAGACCTTGACTGCACCATAGACTAGTAGGTATAAATGTCAGAGGAGAGATTGAGGTTACTGAAAGGGTTTCGCTCTGCCCTCCACCAAAATACAGTGCATTCGTAAAGTATTCAGACCCCTTTACTTTTTCCACATTTTGTTACATTACAGCCTTATTCTAAAATGAATTTAAAAAAAAATCCCTCATCAATCTACACACAATACCCCATAATGACAAAGAAAAAACAGGTTTTTAGAAATGTTTGCAAATGTATTAAAAATAAAAACTGAAATATCATGTTTACATAAGTATACAGACCCTTTACTCAGTACTGTGTTGAAGCACATTTGGCAGCAATTACAGCCTCGAGTCTTCTTGGGTACAAGCTTGGCACACCTGTATTTGGGGAGTTTCTCCTATTCTTCTCTGCAGATCCTCACAAGCTCTGTCAGGTTGGATGAGGAGCATCGCTGCACAGATATTTTCAGGTCTCTCCAGAGAAGTTCAATCGGGTTAAAGTCTGGGTTCTGGCGGGGCCACTCAATGACATTCAGAGATTTGTTCCGAAGCCACTCCTGTGTTGTCTTGGCTGTGTGCTTAGGGTCGTTGTCCTGTTGGAAGGTGAACCTTCACCCCAGTCTAAGGTCCTGAGCGCTCTGGAGCAGGTTTTCATCAAGGATCTCTCTGTACTTTGCTCCGTTAATCTTTCCCTCGATCCTGACTAGTCTCCCAGTCCCTGTCACTGAAAAACATCCCCACAGCAGGATGCTGCCACCACCATGTTTCACCGTAGGGATGGTGTCAGGTTTCTTCAAGATGTGACACTTGGCTTTCAGTCCAAAAGTTCAATATTGGTTTCATCAGACTAGAGAATCTTCTTTCTCATGGTCTGAGAGTCCTTTAGGTGCCTTTTGGAAAACTCCAAGTGTCTGGATGCTCTACCATAAAGACCTGATTGGTGGAGTGATGCAGAGATGCTTGTCCTTCTGGAAGGTCCTCCCATCTCCACAGAGGAACTCTAGAGCTCTGTCAGAGTGACCATTGTGTGTTTCTCCCCCGATTGCTCAGTTTGGCTGGGCGGCCAGCTCTAGGAAGAGTCTTGGTGGTTCTAAACTTCTTCCATTTAAGAATGATGAAGGCCACTGTGTTCTTGGGGACCTTCAATGCTGCAGAACATTTTTGGTACCCTTCCCCAGATCTGTGCCTCGGCACAATCGGAGCTCTTCGGACAATTCCTTTGACCTCATGGCTTGGTTTTTGCTCTGACATGCACAGTCAACTGTGGGACCTTATATAGGCAGGTGCCTTTCTAAATTATGTTCATTCAATTGAATTTACCACAGGTGGACTCCAATCCAGTTGTAGAAACATCTCAAGGATGGACAATGAAACAGGACGCACCTGAGCTCAATTAGCAAAAAGTCTGAAAACGTATGTAAATAAGATATTTCATTTTTTTTATTTGTAAACAAAATCTCAAAACCTGTTTTCGTTTTGTCATTATGGTGTATTGTGTGAAGACTGATGAGGAAACAAAAAAATTCATCAATTTTAGAATAAGGCTGTAACGTAACAAAATGTGGAAAAAGGAAAGGCGTCTGAATACTTTCCGAATGCACTGTAAGCCCATACACAAATCAAATTCACATCAAATCAAATACAATTTTATTTGAAATATGCTTTGTAAACAACAGGTGTAGACTAACAGTGAAATGCTAATTTATGGATAATTTTCCAACAATGCAGACAATTTAATTAAATATTTTAATAATCTGTAAACATCACATCCATAGCATAACTCCTATTCATTCTCTAAGGCTTTATAAGATCATATAACACCTTGTATTGCTTGGCCAGTCCTGACAGTCTCTCCCCATAGACGGTGGGTGGGGTATGGGTTACATTCCCAGCTCTCTTTTGAAGCTATATAAGGCTTTATAAGATCGTGTAGCATAGTTCTGACTCTGTCTCCCTGTGGGATGTACCCTACAGACGCGTTGTGGTTGGCCACGGTAGGAAGTAAGCTACTCCTTAGCTTGACTGCTAATGGAGGCCGGCTTATGTAGCAGGCTGTGGTTACTGGTGTCGGGCAGAGGAGATATCTCATTTAGACACTCACAACTCTCTCTCCTTCATTCCATTGCTCGCCATCTCTCGGAGTATTTGTCTGGTCAATGTGTCAGTGTATAATGTCTGTTGTTTGTAACAGTATGTTATATGTGACAATGTGATGTTAAAGGACTCTGGGAAGATTAGTCCAAATAAGGACTAAAAGATATCCTAATAAAATAAAATCTCCGTCTCCACCTAGCTAGCTCTACCAAGCTACAGTATACCATCCTTCTATCCCTCTATCCCTCTGTCCGTCTGTCTAACTCTCGCACTCTCGCTCTTCCCCTATCTCTCGTTCTCTTGCTCCCTCCATCTCTTGCTCTCTCTCTCTTTCTCCCTCATCCCTCTCTCTCTCTCTCTCTCTCTGGACACTGTGTTTTCGTAGTGCTGTGCCTAGGGGAGGTTTTAGTATCTGCAGTTCTGCATGTTTTTAACCTCCGGTGGGCGAGAGATTCTCATCACTGCAGAAATGTGTGTGTGTGTGTGTGTGTGTTTGTGTATGCTAATACATGATTACCAAGGAAGGGAGGTAGGGGTAGCAGGAAGGGTGGAAGGGAAGTTTTTCTACCACTACGACAAATATCTTTCTACATAGTTTGTCTGATCAATGATCGCCCTAGAGTGTTCCTTGGCGAGATACAGAGGTCCCTGATGCATTCAGGACTGCAAGCACCAAAACGTTCAACTGAGACTGTTGGCCAATAATATTTACGTGGGCGGTAACAGAGCTTGTCAGGGGAGTGAGGGAAAGTCACAATGATAGGAGGCGGATCAACACTGCAAACCGACTTGGGATTTGGATGCTTGTGTACAGTATGGTATGTGTTTATGTGTTATTCATCTCACGCGGCAGATACCACTTGTCTGCCTTCACGAGACTAATGTGTTATCTGTGCAGACCGATTTCATTCAAACATGGCCTAGCCCTAGTCTTTAGTGGAAAAATAATACATTAGTCTGTGCGTGTAGCGGTTATGCGTTGTCTATGCAGTAGGGAGTATGTGGGGCTAAGTCGTATGTATGTATGAGAGACACACCACACTGGGGGTTTGTAGACAGATAGATGTATGAGATTAAAGACTGAGAGCATCATTCCCATAAAGAGAACATTATCATTTAAAGTGTTTCCCCAAAGCTCTTTAGTCTCTTTTAAGTTGACACTATGAGGTAAAGAATTACTGCCCCAGATGACACCTAAATCGATGACACCATACTCAATCAGGGTTTCCCCTAGGTTTGTTTTCAGGCGGGTCACATTTTCTATTGAACTAACCTTTTTTGTGTGCATGTGCTAATGTGAATTTTTGTCTGTGTGTTTGTGTTGTGCATTTGTTTGTCCAAGTGTGTGTTTGTGCCATGATTTAATGTTTGCTTGTCTTGTTTGTGGTTGCTTCTGCTATAAGCAGGCATGCTTCCCCGTGCAAACACAATCAGGCTAGGATTAAAGCGGCTAGCCTCCAGTCAGAACCCTAGAGGAAAACATTGGCCGCTACCCGCCAAGTCCCCAGTATGAAAAACTGCTGTCACACACACGTGCACGCGCACAAACACACACGCGCACAAACACACCCACATGCTCACAAACACACTCTTTCAAGTCTTTACAAAGTGTTCTGTTAGGTTCTGAACAAACAGAGTAAAAACTCACAGATGACTAGAGAAAGCTCTAACCTAGTTTATTCAACCACTGGGTCATACAGCTGCAAAGACAACGTACAAGTCACACAAGCACATCTTTATACCTCCCAACTAGGTGGAGTCATCCCCTTGTATGTATAAGATAGACTCTCCTTCTCTGTTGTTAGGCAGAAACACAGTAGGTTCCTCTTACTTAGGCCTGGGCAACTCCAGGCCTCAGGGGCCTGATGGGGGTCACACCTTTTCCCCAGCCCTAGCTAACACACCTGACTCCAATAATTAACTAATCATGATCTTCAGTTAAAAATCAAATTAGTTTAAATCAGCTGTGTTTGCTAGGGATGGGGGAAAAGTGTGACACCAATCAGGCCCCCGAGGACTGGAGTTGCCCAGGCCTTGCAGCTTACTGGTATTGTCATGGCCATGCCTAAGTGGTATTGTCACGCCCATTTTAAACATTTATTGGAGGATTTTTGTTTTTGTATTGCTTGTAACTGCTTCGGCTGTTAGGGGAATAACCTGTGTGTAAATGTAACAATCTGCTGTTGTATTTTTTTGTGTTATCTGTGATTGTTTTGTTTGTCTTGTGTAGTTTGTTAATCATTGTACCTAAACTGTATGTGTAAACATGTATACGCAGGGCCCAGCTGTAAAAGAGACCTTGGTCTCAGTCTGTGTTCCTTGTTGAAATAAAGGTAGAATAATAAAGTCTAGATGTCACGCCCTGACAATAGAGAGCCTTTTATTCTCTATGTTGGTTAGGTCAGGATGTGACTAGGGTGGGTGATCTAGTGTGTTTATTTCTATGTTGGCCTGGTATGGTTCCCAATCAGAGGCAGCTGTTTGTCGTTGTCTCTGATTGGGGATCATATTTAGGCAGCCATTTCCCCACTGTGCTTTGTGGGATCTTGTTTATGTGTAGTTCCCTGTGAGCACGCCATAGCTTCACGTGTTTGTTTATTCTTTATTGTTTTTTTGAGATTTCACTTCAATAAATATGTGGAACCCAGATCACGCTGCGCTTTGGTCCGAGTATGCTTCCAACGACGATCGTGACACTAGGACCCTCATGGGTGTGGAAATGTATGTGTGTGTGAGATAGGACTATAACCAGATGTTCTTCGGGGTGGGCATCTGTGGCCACCCTCCCAGCAGTGTCTTCTCTCTTCATCTGTTGATCTTATTTCTAGTTGATTTCCACATCCCTCATGGTCCTACTTCCTCAGCAACTGGCCCTTATCAAGAACTGAAACTAAACTGTTGCCCTTTGCATCCTTCCTTAGAAATATTAATTTTCAACAATAACATTGTTGTAGCTGTCCTCTGGCTACACCACGGTGCTATCTATCCTACAGAGTGCTGTTGAGGTTACTGTAGACCTTCACTGCAAAACAGTGTGTTTTTATCAATTATTTGGTGACGTGAATATATTTTGTATAGTTTTATCTAAAAAGGATAACTTTTTAAATGTTTTACCATTTTTATGAAATTCACTGAGGGGGGATGATCCTACCCTTCCTCCTCTGAGGAGCCTCCGCTGTTAACAATACTGAAGTGTCTGACAATTTACTACTGGAGAATACAGGAGAACTAATGTCTTATACCAGTGTCATGCTTCAGATATCACTGTTGTTGACAAAACACATTACCAAACTTACTCACATATGTCCTCCTATTTCCACATAATCTACCACGGTTCCCCGTCCCAATAGGGTACGAACCAAACTGTCGCCTTATTGCTTAAGACACACAAATCATTTTCAAACTATGTTTGAATGTCTTTTTGCTTTTCCAACCATGGGTGAGGCTCTCCTATCACCATTCACATTCCCACTCACTGACAATGTTTCATCTTTAAGCACAGATATGCTTGGATATCTCCTATTCTCCACAGTATGCACTTCCTTCCTCTGTCCATCTACATGGACTACTTCTCTACAACCTACCGTACTAGTACACAAGGATGACAATTTATCCACACACACTCTCTACGGCCTCACGGCCACCGTGGCTGGGCTTTCACCCCCCCCCTTTACAGCTCTAGCAGGGAACCAGCCCCACTCTGGATTTACCACCTAGGACGTACCCTCTGCAGGGACCAGCCTGCTTGGGCTTACCTTTCGAGACTTACCCTATACTTATATGAAGCTAGCAGGAACCAATCTGTTGACCTTATTTCTAGTTGATTTCCACATCCCTCATTGTCCTGCTTCCTCAGCAACTGGTCCTTATCAAGAACTGAAACTAAACTGTTGCCCTTTGCATCCTTTAGGAACATTACTTTTCAACAATAACATATTTCAACAGAATATGAGCTTTCTGCATGTCCCCTTTTATCACCACACACCTAGTTCCTCTTGACCCTTCCTTGACCCCTAATATATACATTCCCTATACATGTAAAGTAATCAATATGTTTTAGTATGGTAACATGAATAAGTATATTTCAACAGTTCTAAAGTGTCCTACAAATTCATGTTTGTATCTGTGGCGTTATGTCGTTTGTGACCGCATGAGCAGTGTCATTGAGGATATCTCCATTTTAAAGAAGTTTTTTATTGTGGCCACTAGTACTGTACATCAACTCTCCCACATGTGCAGTGCCTTCAGAAAGGATTTTTCCACTTTTTGTTGTGTTACAGCCTGAATTGAACATTTATTAAATTGAGATTTTGAGTCACTAGCCTACACATAATACCTCATAATGTTAAAGTGGAATTATCCTTTTCCAATTTAACAAAAAATGTAAAGATGAAATGTCTTGAGTCAATAAGTATTCAACCCTTTTGTTATGGCAAGACTAAATAAGTTCAGGAGTAAACATTTGCTTAACAAGTCACATAATAAGTTGCATGGAGTGTTTAGTGTTTAAAGTGATTTTCTAATGACTACACCCCATCTCTGTACCCCACACATACAATTCTCTGTAAGGTCCCTCAGTCTAGCAGTGAATTACAAACACAGATGCAACCACAATTACCATGGAGGTTTTTCAATGTTTACTCCTGAACTTATTTTAGGCTTAAAATAGCAAAGGGGTTGAATACTTATTGTCTCAAGACATTTCAGCTTTTCATTTATAATTCATTTGTAAATGTTTCTAAAAAATATTATTCCACTTTGACATTATGGGGTATTTTGTGTAGCTCAGTGCCAAAAAAAATCTAAATTGAATCCCGTTTAAATTCAGGCTTTAACACAACAAAATGTGGAAAAAGTCAAGGGGTGTGAATACTTTCTGAAGGCACTGTAGCAGTAATGATAGAACGCATCAGATAGGAATACACAAAAATGTCTACTACAGCCGTATGTTTAACATTAAACACGCACAGTATACTGTACATTAAATCTCAGACATGTATAATGGACAGAGCTCATAAACCTCTAATGAGAGCGAGCAGATAGGAATACATTACAGCTCTCTCTCTCTCTGTGTGTTCTACTGCAAAGGTCTGGTCTCATTAACCCACAGTTACACCATGCAGCAGCCAGCAGGATAGACCCTGAGGTGACGAAAAGCCATTGTGAGCCCGTCTCTCTCTCTCTCAATTCAATTCAATTCAATTCAAGGGGCTTTGTTGGCATGGGAAACATATTTTACATTTACATTTACATTTTAGTCATTTAGCAGACGCTCTTATCCAGAGCGACTTACAGTAGTGAATGCATACATTTCATACATTTTTTTTTTATGTTAACATTGCCAAAGCAAGTGAGGTAGATAATATACAAAAGTGAAATAAACAATAAAAATGAACAGTAAACATTCCACTCACAGAAGTTCCAAAAGAATAAAGACATTACAAATGTCATATAATGTATACATACAATGTTGTAACGATGTACAAATGGTTAAAGTACAAAAGGGAAAATAAATAAGCATAAATATGGGTTGTATTTACAATGGTTTCTGTTCTTCACTGGTTGACCTTTTCTTGTGGCAACAGGTCACAAATATTGCTGCTGTGGTGGCACACTGTGGTATTTCACCCAGTAGATATGAGAGTTTATCAAAATCGGGTTTGTTTTCGAATTCTTTGTGGATCTGTGTAATCTGAGGGAAATATGTGTCTCTAATATGGTCATACATTGGGCAGGAGGTTAGGAAGTGCAGCTCAGTTTCCACCTCATTTTGTGGGCAATGTGCACATAGCCTGTCTTCTCTTGAGAGCCAGGTCTGCCTACGGCGGCCTTTCTCAATAGCAAGGCTATGCTCACTGAGTCGGTACGTACATAGTCAAAGCTTTCCTTATGTTTGGGTCAGTCACAATGGTCAAGTATTCTGCCACTGTGTACTCTCTGTTTAGGGCCAAATAGCATTCTAGTTTGCTCGGTTTTTTTGTTAATTCTTTCCAATATATCAAGTAATTTTATTTTTGTTTTCTCATGATTTGGTTGGGTCTAATTGTGTTGCTGTCCTGGGGCTCTGTGGAGTGTGATTGTGTTTGTGAATAGAGCCCCAGGACCAGCTTGCTTAGGGGACTCTTCTCCAGGTTCATCTCTCTGTAGGTGATGGCTTTGTTATGGAAGGTTTGGGAATCTCTTCCTTTTAGGTGGCTGTAGAATTTAACGGCTCTTTTCTGGATTTTGATAATTAGCGGGTATCGGGCCTAATTCTGCTCTGCGTGCATTATATGGTGTTCCACGTTGTACACTGAGGATATTTTTGCAGAATTCTGCATGCAGTCTCAATTTGGTGTTTGTCCCATTCTTGTGAATTCTTGGTTGGTGAGCGAACCCCAGACCTCACAACCATTTTCTCTTTCTCTCTTTTTCTCTCTCTATCTCTATTTTCCTCTCTCTCTTTTCCACTCTCTCTCCCGCTCTCTCTTTTCCTCTCTCTCTTTTTCTATCTCTCTCTCTCTTGGTCTCTCTCTCTCCTTCTCTCTTTCAATTAAACTCAATTCCATTTGCTTTATTGGCATGACTAAACAATTTACTTTGGAAATTAAGTGATTAATTTACAATATTAACATAATAAAAATAATAATAATCAAGATTGTCAACGGGACAATCGGTAACAGCAATAATGTTCTACTCATTAACCCCCAGTTACACCATGCAGCAGCCAGCAGGACAGACCCTGAGGTGACGAAAAGCCATTGTGAGCCTCTCTCTCTGTTTTCCTCTCTCTCTGTTTTCCTCTCTCTCTCTTTTCCTCTCTCTCTTTTCCTCTCTCTCTCTCTCTCTCTCTCTCTCTCTCTCTCTCTCTCTCTCTCTCTCTCTCTCTCTCTCTCTCTCTCTCTCTCTCTTCCTCTCTCTTTCTCTCTCTCTCTCTCTCTCTCTCTCTCTCTCTCTTTTCCTTTCTCTCTCTTTCTCTCTCTTTCTCTCTCTCTCTCTCTCTCTCTCTCTCTCTCTCTCTCTTTTCCTTTCTCTCTCTCTCTTTTCCTTTCTCTCTCTCTCTTTTCCTTTCTCTCTCTCTCTTCCTTTCTCTCTCTCTTTTTCTCTCTCTCTCTTTTCCTCTCTCTCTCTTTTCCTCTCTCTTTTCCTCTCTTTTCCTCTCTCTCTTTTCCTCTCTTTCTCTCTCTTTTCCTCTCTCTTTTCCTCTCTCTCTTTTCCTCTCTCGCTCTCTCTTTTCCTCTTTCTCTTCTCCTCTCTCACACTTGACGTAACAATGTACTTTAGAGTTTAATTGATTCATTTACAATATTAGCGTAATTAAAATAATTATCAAGATTGTCAATGGGACAATCGGTAACAGCAATAATGAAGGGTAAGAATAACCATACAATGGACAATAACAATGGCATAGAGGACATGTGCAGGTTGGTTGGTCGGTCTGTCAGACACTGTCCCTCATGTTATGGCAGGCAGCAATGTAGTGCGTTGCCAACCCACAGCTCTCTGCGTCCTCCCCCAACAGGACGGGTAGCCTATTCTCATCAGAGAGGTCTTTAAAACCTTGAATAACGGTTTCAATTTTGGGGAAATTACACTTTCTAATTGTTTTATATTTTTTATCATTTTGTCAGAAAATGCAGCTTTGTCTCGGGTTCTGCTGTGGTGCGGTGGTTGCACAGCCTTTCCTCTGCAGGGAGCCAGGTTTTCCTGTGTCTACACTTCTCAATGGCAAGGCTGTGCTCACTGAACCTGTACTTTGTCAAGGTTTTTCAAAGGTTTTGTACTGTTGATTTAGGACAGATAGCACTGCATTTTGCTTTGTGCTTGTGCTTCCCAGTAGGTAATGTAGTTCATGTAGCTTTGGCTGTGTTGTAATTTGGTTTATTCTGTTTGATTGGATGTTCTGGTCCTGAGGCTTCAGTGTGTTAGTAGAACAGGTTTGTGAACTCAGCCCCAGGACCAGCTGGATGAGGGGACTCTTTTCTTTGCTCAGCTCTTGGCATTGCAGGGCCTGGTAATGACATGGAAGTGGTCGCTGTATTTTAAATGTTTCCAAAACTTAATTGGACTTTGAGTTTTTATTATTAGTGGATATTTCCTAATTCTGCCCTGCATTGTTTGTAGTTTTCCTCTGGACACGTAGGAGACCCTTACAGAAATCTGCATGCAGGATTTCAATGGTGTGTTTGTCCCATTGGGGGAAATCTTGTTTTGCAAGTAGACCCCACACCTCGCTGCCATAAAGTGCAATTGGTTCAATGAGACATTCAATTAGCTTTAGCCACATTTTAATGGTTCAAGGTATTCAAGGTATTTCAATTTGAATTAGTTTTTTAATGGTGTAGAATGCCCTTTCTCAGTTCTCTCAGCCTCATTTTATGGCTATTCTTTAAAAGTGCCTTCCTCACCATCTTAAATAAGCATGCCCCACTCAATTTTTAAAAAAACTAGGAATAGATATAGTCCTTGGTTCACTCCAGACCTGTCTGCCCTTGACCAGCACAAAAACATCCTGTGGCATTCTGCATTAGCATCGAATAGCCCCTGTGATATGCAACTTTTCAGGGAAGTTAGGAACAAAGATACACAGGCAGTTAGAAAAGCTAAGGCTAGCTTTTTCAAACAGAAATTTGCATCCTGTAGTACGAACTCAAAAGTTCTGGGACACTGTAAAGTCCATGGAGAATAAGAGCACGTCCTCCCAGCTGCCCACTGCTCTGAGGCTAGGAAACACTGTTACCACCGATAAATCCACTATAATTGAGAATTTCAATAAGCATTTCTCTACTGCTGGCCATGCTTTCCACCTGGCTACCCCTACCCCAGTCAACTGCCCGGCACCCTCCACAGCAACCCGCCAAATCCCCCACCATTTATCCTTCAACCAAATCCAGATAGCTGATGTTTTGAAAGAGCTGCAAAATCTGGACCCATACAAATCAGCCGGGCTAGACAATCTGGACCCTCTCTTTCTAAAATTATCTGCCGAAATTGTTGCAACCCCTATTACTAGCCTGTTCAACCTCTCTTTCGTATCGTCTGAGATTCCCAAAGATTGGAAAGCTGCCGCGGTCATCCCCCTCTTCAAAGGGGGTGACACTCTAGACCCAAACTGCTACAGACCTATATCTATCCTACCCTGTCTTTCTAAGGTCTTCGAAAGCCAAGTTAACAAACAGATTACCCACCATTTCGAATCCCACCGTACCTTCTCCGCTATGCAATCTGGTTTCAGAGCTGGTAATGGGTGCACCTCAGCCACGCTCAAGGTCCTAAACGACATCATAACCTCCATCGATAAGAGACATTACTGTGCAGCCGTATTCATTGACCTGGCCAAGGCTTTCGACTCTGTCAATCACCACATTCTTATTGGCAGACTCGACAGCCTTGGTTTCTCAAATGATTGCCTCGCCTGGTTTACCAACAACTTCTCTGATAGAGTTCAGTATGTCAAATCGGAGGGCCTGTTGTCCGGTCCTCTGGCAGTCTCTATGGGGGTGCCACAGGGTTCAATTCTCGGGCCGACTCTCTTCTCTGTATACATCAATGATGTTGCTCTTGCTGCTGGTGATTCTCTGATCCACCTCTACGCAGACGACACCATTCTGTATACTTCTGGCCCCTCTTTGGACACTGTGATTAACTAACCTCCAGACGAGCTTCAATGCCATACAACTCTCCTTCCGTGGCCTCCAACTGCTCTTAAACACAGGTAAAACTAAATGCATGCTATTCAATCGATCACTGCCCGCACCTGCTCGCCCGTCCAGCATCACTACTCTGGACGGCTCTGACTTAGAATACGTGGACAACTACAAATACCTGGGTGTCTGGTTAGACTGTAAACTCTTCTTCCAGACTCACATTAAGCATCTCCAATCCAAAATTAAATCTAGAATCGGCTTCCTATATCGCAACAAAGCATCCTTCACTCATGCTGCCAAACATACCCTCATAAAACTGACCATCCTACCGATCCTTGACTTCGGTGATGTCATCTATAAAATAGCCTCCAACACTCTACTCAACAAACTGGATGCAGTCTATCACAGTGCCATCCGTTTTGTCACCAAAGCCCCATACACTACCCACCATTGCGACCTGTACGCTCTCGTTGGTTGGCCCTCGCTTCATACTCGTCGCCAAACCCACTGGCTACAGGTTATCTACAAGTCTCTGCTAGGTAAAGCCCCGTCTTATCTCAGCTCACTGGTCACCATAGCAGCACCCACTCGTAGCATGCGCTCCAGCAGGTATATCTCACTGGTCACCCCCAAAGCCAATTCCTCCTTTGGTCGTCTTTCCTTCAAGTTCTCTGCTGCCGATGACTGGAACGAACTGCAAAAATCTCTGATGCTGAAGACTCATATCTCCCTCACTAGCTTTAAGCACCAGCTGTCAGAGCAGCTCACAGATCACTGCACCTGTACATAGCCCATCTGTAAACAGCAAATCTATCTACCTACCTCATCCCCATACTGTATTTATTTATTTATCTTGCTCCTTTGCACCCCAGTATCTCTACTTGCACATTCATCTTCTGCACATCTACCATTACAGTGTTTAATTGCTATATTGTAATTACTTCGCCACCATGGCCTATTTATTGTCTTACAGTTTTTCTCAATTGCTAAAACACAATTTCTGAAACCTTGCTCCATTTCCTGAAAACATTAAACACAAAACCTCATCTTCAAACACTATTTACATAACCTCTGACTCCTCTCTCAAAATGAAACATTCGCCTCAAAACAGTTTTACCTGTGTTCAAAATCAAACACTGCTCTCAAATCAAAAGCAAAGTGATCAAAATGATATACACTCTCAAGCAGTCAGTAAACAATTCACCGAAAAATAGAAAACACATTGTTCAAAACATACAATTCTCAGGGAGAAGTACATTTTTAATCGAAAAAAAGATTCATATTTTTCCTTCATTGTCTTTTGATGAACGAAAACAAGTTCTATCATAGTAGCTCAAAATGGATCAGAAATTATTTGCTCTTTGCAATTTTGTTTTTGTTCTTCCTCCTCCTTGTACCCCTATTTATACAGTACTGTACCCTGCATCTCACAAACTTGTCCTTTGTCTCTGTGATACTCTAATTCTTGTTCTTTGTTGATATGAACCTGCAACCAGTCAAAATCTATTAAGCAGTCAGTACTATTAATAAATGGAAAGCACAATGTTCAGGGCCATACAACTTGTCCATTGTACAGTATACAGCCTACAATGCACTGTACTACAGTATACAATACTAAAAGGGACAAAAATCAAAGGAGTAAACATGTGATCAATGTGCTTCTTCTTGTCTGTGGGCTGGGTCAGGCCAGAGCACTTCGTCCACATCACAAGTAATATTGTCCCTCTTGAGGCAACGGGGGAAGAAGCCTCTTGTGTGCCGTATCCAGCCCTGACATGATTCCTCACCTATATCACCACAGGATAAATCCATGGCTTGCAGCAGATTTACTCTGGTGTAGGGTTGTCTATCATACACTTTCCATCTCCAAGAGGAGAAAAACTCCTCAATCGGATTCAGGAAAGGCGAGTATGGAGGGAGGTACAAGTTCATAAACTGCCCATTGATGTTAAACCATTCCCTTACCTGAGCAGCTCGGTGGAAACTGACATTGTCTCACACTATCACATAGGTGGGAATGGGATTCTCATTTAGCTCTTGACCCTGCTGCTCTTGAACCTGCTGCTCAAATAAAATATCTCTTAGATTGGAAATAAATCTTAGAAGGTGCTGGGTGATATATGGCCCGAGTGTAACATGGTGATGTAGAACACCATGGTTGCTGATAGCAGCACAGATTGTGACATTGCCACCTCGTTGACCAGGGACTTCAACAATGGCCCACTGTCCAATCATGTTTCGGCCTCTCCTTCTCCTCTTTGTTAGATTGAAGCCTGCTTCATCGACAAAGATGAACTCATGGGGTCTGTCCAAGGATTCCAAGTCAAATATTGTCTGTGTAGAAATACAATATACTGTATGTAGGATTTTGTAAGTCGTACAGAGACAGTGCTATACTGTAGAGTACAATTAGGCATACTGTATGCACTTCTGATTCACATACATTGTATGTACTGAAGAGTAATGTCATTCACATAGTATGTGTTAGTACTGTAGACAATCTGGATTACAGTAAATGTTTCTGAATGTACACTTACTTCCACATACTGAGCTCGCAGTTCTTTCACCCTTGGTGAGTTGCGCTCAAAAGGTACTCTGAATACTTGTTTCATTCGCATCCTGTTACGATGGAGAACACGGTCAATTGTGGAAATGCTCACACTGTCGATTCCCTGGAAGTGTGTGTTGTCTTGTATCACTTGTTCCTGGATTTCTCTGAGTCGTATTGCATTATCTTGAAGGACCATGCCAACTATAACGGCCTCTTGCTCCCGAGTGAATATAGCTGTCTTTCCACCTGCATGTGGCAGCCTTGCAATTCTACAAAAAGTAGTTGTGCAGTTACAAAACATATTCATGCAGTACAATACATACAGTGATTAACTTTACAAATGTCTATTGAAACAGCTGCATATAGTGTAGTACAGTAAATTAGCAATTACAAAAATACAGTAGCATACTGTACCTGTTCTCTTCTCTGAATGTCCTTACTATGGTGGACACAGAAAATCGGCTCAAATTGGGTTGCACTCTAAGTCCTGCTTCCCTCATTGTCAGTCCATGGACAAGAACATGGTCTATAACTGTTGCTCGAATTTCAACAGATATTTCCACTCTTTGTCTTCCTCTTCGTCCTCCTCTTCCTCTTTCTTGCCCTCCTCCTCCTCTTCCTCCTCGTCGCCCACCTCGCATACGCACTCGTCCTCGTCCTCTCACATTGTTTCTTCTTTCCATTCTCAGACTTTCTCCTTCCCACCTTCAACAACCTGTTTGCTCTCTGAACTGGCTTATATTGGTTGTGTTGCATCATTTGAAACAGGTTAAATCAATTTTGAGTGGTTGTGTTCAATCAATGACTTGTGTTCTCTATCTGTATTTGATTGTTGCCACTTGTGTTTACCAGTATGGATGACATGTGCATTAGAGTGCAGAATGTGTTTTGAGAATGAGAATGTGTTTAGAGTTTTGCTGAAAAGTCTAAGTGAGATCTGCAAATTGTGTTTTACCATGTGAAATGGTTTAAGGTATTGATAACAGACTGCATAATTAGCTAAATGAGTCCAGGGAACTGAGAACTTTGTTCAGCCAATGGGTTTTAGTGTTTTAGCCATTGAGAAAAACTGTAACTTACGTCATTTGCACTCACTGTTTATAGACTTTTTGTTTTCTTTTGTTCTACTGTATTATTGACTGTATGTTTTGTTTATTCCATGTGTAACTCTGTGTTGTTGTATGTGGCGAATTGCTATGCTTTATCTTGGCCAGGTTGCAGTTGCAAATGAGAACTTGTTTTCAACTAGCCTACCTGGTTAAATAAAGGTGAAAAAAATGTAGGTGTCCAGTTGAGTTTATCTCTACACCTAAGTAATTATACTGTGTACATTACTATATATTCTGTATTTTGTACCAATTGAGAACTTTGGTCTAATTCCCTGAGATCTGGATCTTCTCTGGAAAATTATTGTATATTTTTACTGCCAGGGTCCAGGTCTGGAAATACTGCTCTATCAGGCACAGGCTCTGCTGAAGGCCATGTGCTGTGTGTGACCGCAGGCACAGGTCATCTGCGAACAGCAGGCATTTAACCTCTGAATTGTGGATACTAACATGCTAACAACGTGTGTGTGTGTGTGCGTACGCGCTGTGTCTGTACAGGTATCTGTGTACATTTTTTGGATGTATTTCTCCCCATTCCCTGGTAGTATAGTATAAACACACACATACACATAACATGAAGCCCCAACGCAGTTGGACGTCCTTTCTTCTAATCGTTTGTACACTTTAACAATTAGCCAGCTAACAAGTCGTTACTACGCCCTGCGCCATGCCCCTCCCTGCTATCTGACTGCCTAATTGAGTCAGTTGTATCTGAGGAGAAACCCTGTGCATAGTTACTATGACAACACGATACGGAAGAACACAGAGGATATCAGTGTGTTCTGTTCACCTCACAGTTACACCTGACTGTCTTCATCTCAGGGACCCCGCTCTCTGTCTTCATCATGGAGCTGACACTACTACCTACTACCAGGCCTATGGCAAAAGAGGGGAGGACGGGATAGCCCACTGTCTGTAAAAGTCTGGATGTAATAAGTCAAGATATATGCCACTAAGTAAGACACTTTTTTCCACTTTTTTTCCTACAGTACATTTTACTGTAGGATGTATATGACCTTGGCCTTGGCCAACTGAGGAATATGTGTGTCAACAGGCCATGTTGGACAGGCCATGTTGGACAGGCCATGTTGGACAGGCCATGTTGGACAGGCCATGTTGGACAGGCCATGTTGGACAGGCCATGTTGGACAGACATGTTGGACAGGCCATGTTGGAGCCTGGCAGAAGAGGTATTAGCTACTGTACTGTGTTAACACAATGAGCTGGCCAGGCTCCAGGCTTATTGACTGAAGGAAGCCTTACTTACTGGATCACTTGTTTGTTTGCTAACACAGTTGACCTAATCTAGTGACCACTGGCCAGCTAGGCTAGTGAAGAGAAATAATGAATCAACAGGAATTGAAGTTTGAAGTGTGACTCTAGGTGTGGTGTGAGAGTGGACTCCAGATGTTATGGAGAGAGTAAATGGCATGCAACACTTACAAGGATGACTTTTATAGCAGTGAACCAACTGGACATCTATACTCCACGTTGGCACCAAACCTCAAACATTCCATGACAACAGACATTCTAAATCACATTTTCTGTGGAACTGTCTTCAGAGACAAATGGAAATTATTTGCAATGAAAAACTCTTTGAATAACAACTAATAACATACACCCCCCCCCCCCCCCCCCCCCCCCCCCCAGAGGACCTGTTGCCGTTTGGTTTCCCCAGCATTGACATGGGTCCTCAGCTGAAGGTGGTAGAGAGGACCAGGACGGCCACCATGCTGTGTGCTGCCAGTGGCATCCCTGACCCAGAGATCTCCTGGTTCAAAGACTTCCTCCCTGTAGAGCCCAGCTCCAGCCAGGGACGCATTAAACAGCTGCGCTCAGGTAAGACAAATGGGAGTTTTTGTGTTTCTTTAATGATACATCCTCATTTCATTAAAACCTAACCCCCCCCTTTAAAAAACAAATATCCCCTGTACTGCATTCTTACTTTGCACTCTACCCCACGATACAAAACAACACCACACATCACAATAACCAAAACCTCACCACTTCTACAACCATACATCCAAAACATCTTCCCCAGCTGTACAGACGGCATCCCCCAACACACCATATCTCCTGAAACATCTCCACACTTTTTATCATTCTATAGAAGTCAAACTCAACCCTAAGACACGCAGAAACCATCCCTTAAACACTAGTAAAGGGTCTGTTATCCCCCCACCTTTGACCCTGTTCCTCCTTGTTAGCCAAATAGACAACTTTGCCAGAGCAAACAGAAAATTCAACAACACACATTTGGCCTTCTCCTTATTTGAATACCTGTACCCCATGATAAACATCCCAACAGTAAAGACCACCCCCAACCTCTCACACAGACATCCCAACAGTAAGACCCACCCCCAACCTCTCACACAGACATCCCAACAGTAAAGACCACTCCCAACCTCTCACACAGACATCCCAACAGTAAGACCCACCCCCAACCTCTCACACAGACATCCCAACAGTAAGACCCACCCCCAACCTCTCACACAGACATCCCAACAGTAAAGACCACCCCCAACCTCTCACACAGACATCCCAACAGTAAGACCCACCCCCAACCTCTCACACAGACATCCCAACAGTAAAGGCCACCCCCAACCTCTCACACAGACATCCCAACAGTAAAGACCACCCCAACCTCTCACACAGACATCCCAACAGTAAGACCCACCCCCAACCTCTCACACAGACATCCCAACGGTAAGACCCACCCCCAACCTCTCACACAGACATCCCAACAGTAAGACCCACCCCCAACCTCTCACACAGACATCCCAACAGTAAGACCCACCCCCAACCTCTCACACAGACATCCCAACAGTAAAGACCACCCCCAACCTCTCACACAGACATCCCAACAGTAAAGACCACCCCCAACCTCTCACACAGACATCCCAACAGTAAGACCCACCCCCAACCTCTCACACAGACATCCCAACAGTAAGTCCCACCCCCAACCTCTCACACAGACATCCCACAGTAAAGACCACCCCCAACCTCTCACACAGACATCGCAACAGTAAGACCCACCCCCAACCTCTCACACAGACATCCCAACAGTAAGACCCACCCCCAACCTCTCACACAGACATCGCAACAGTAAGACCCACCCCCAACCTCTCAGTTTCACTCATGACACAGAAAGGACACCCCTGTCCGACTCCCCGTTCAACCCGTGCCAACCAGCTGTTAGTGGCCAGGGATCCATGTAGAACCCTCCACTGGAGGTCCCCTGACCTCTTTGGTACTGGGGGTTTGTAGAGCCCCCTCCATCTAAAACCCACCATACTCTCTGCCCCACATACCCCCTGCCACTGATGTGCCTTCACTCCTGTTAGGCTCCTAATGTTCCTCACCTTAATGCAGAGGTTGTAGAAGGCTTTACCTCCCACCTCCTCAAACTCCCACATGCTCGGAGTGTTAAAATTGACCAAGTCCCCAGTCCCCAGTCTATGCTTTCCCCAGTCTCTGCTGTCACCTACAGTGGCGGAAACATTGGTGGCCCCTCCCCCTTTGACCGCTTAAACACCCCCCTTACCGGCTCAGACAGTGCCTCCTGGACCTCCTCCAGGAATCTCTCCAGCAGCCTAAGAGATGTTAGTCATGTTTGTTGTGCTAGGACTTCCGGGGTTTTCCACCCCTCCTGCCCCAGCAGCCGCAGGACACCCAGCGTTAGTAAACCCGCTGCCATCAGTCGCTTCCGCAGGGTGGCCTACTGAACCGTTCTCTAAAGGATGGCTGGGTTGTGGAACATCGGCTCCTCCCACACCCACAGCTCTTCAGCCTCATGAGGAATAGCTGCCGGTCCAACGCTAATCCGCCAGCTCTGCTCAGCAGCGCGTGTGCTGGTTCCCTCCAGCCGACATCAGTATGGTACAGCAGCCTCTGTGCCGCCTTTAGTTACAATGCAGCCACCCTGCTCTCCAGTTCCACCAGGCCCTGTCCTCCTTTCTTTACCCAACTGTGGGACAGACTATGTTTGATCCCACACTCGGAGCTCTGACTCTCTATTGGTTACACAGACTTTTGGCCTCCCATCCTACTCTAACCACCTCTCGCCAGCTTTGTATTCATGTTACCTGATGAAATTGCTGTACAATATGATCTTGTTGCCATCTGATGCACATTCAGATGTCGTAAATCAGCACTGCCGTGCCTTGATTGTGTTACTGTTGATGATATCTGGAAATGTGCATATACACCATGGCCCATCTACTGTTGCTCGCCCCAATTCTGACTTGTGCTCTGAAATCTGCTTCACTGATTTCTGCTCTCGTAAAAGCCTGGGTTTTCCGCACGTTAACACAAGAAGTTTATTACCTAAAATGGATCAATTGAAAGTGTGGGCTCACAGCTCCAATCCAGATGTGTTGGTCATTACTGAGACGTGGTTAAGGAAGACTGTTTTGAATATTGTTGTTAACATTTCTGGTTATAACCTTTTTCGGAAAGACAGATCTTCCAAAGGTGGGGGAGTGGCAATCTTTACCAAGGATCAACTTCAGTGCTCGGTTGTCTCCACCAAGTCTGTCCCCAAACAATTTGATTTGCTGGTTTTAAGCATTAAACTTTCAAACAGTTCTTTGTCGACTGTTGCTGGGTGCTATCGTCCTACCCTACCTGCCCTAAGCTCTCTCCTGGCCCCTTACACTAAGTCTGAATTTGCCCTTACGCCAAGTCCTAAAGCAATGGGACTCCCTAAATCTTTCTCAGACTATTACCAATCCCACATGGTATGACTCCAAACACCCAGAAAAGGCTACTCTCCTCAATGTTATCCTCACAAATAATCCTGACAGGTATCAGTCTGGTGTTTTCAGTAATGACCTTAGTGATCACTGTTTTTACACCTTGCGTTCGTAATGGCTGCTCAGTGAAACGACCTGTCCTGATTTGTCATAGACGCTTGCTAAGAAACGTAATGAGCAAGCCTTCCTTCATGAACTGGCCTCTGTAAAATGGTTGGACCTTCTTTTTTGATATTTTCAGTGGTATTGTTAGCAAACACACCCCCATAAAGAAAATGAGAATAAAAAACAGGTTCAGCCCCTGGTTCGACCGTGATCTTGCAGAGTTACTCTACCTCAAGAATTGCATTTGCCGAAAGGCTTGGCACACACATACTCCGGCTGACTGGCTATCATTCAGGCAAATGAGAAATAAGTGCACTCAGGCTATCCGGAAGGACAAAGTTAGTTACTTTAAGGAGCAGTTCTCTCTCTGTGGGTCTAACCCCAAGAAGTTCTGGAAAACGGTTAAAGGCCAGGAGAATAAACCCTCCTCCTCACAGCTGACCATGTTCCTTAATGTTGATGATGTGGTTGTTACTGACAAGAAGCTGAGCTCTTTAATAACCACCACTTCATTAGGTCAGGATTCCTATTTGACTCAGCCATGCTTCCTTGACAGTCCAACATTTCCTCATCTCCCACCCCTTCTAATGCAACTATCCCCAATGCTTCTCCCTCTTTTTCCCCTGCACTGCTACAAAGTTTCTCCCTGCAGGCAGTCTCTGAGTCTGAGGTGCTAAAGGAGCTCCTTAAACTTGACACCAAAAAAACGTCTGGGTCAGATGGTTTAGACCCTTTCTTCTTTTAGGTTGCTGCCGCTATCATCGCCAAGCCTATCTCCAACCTTTTTAACCTGTCTCTCCTTTCCGAGGAGATTCCCATTGCTTGGAAGGCAGCCACGGTTCGTCCTTTATTTAAAGGGGGAGATCAAGCTGATTCTAACTGTTATTGGCCTATTACTATTTTGCCCTGTTTATCAAAAGTGTTGGAAAAACTTGTCAATAATCAACTGACTGGCTTTCTTGATGTCTACAGTATTCTCTCTGGTATGCAATCTGGTTTCCGCTCAGGTTATGGATGTGTTACTGCAACCTTAAAGGTGCTCAATGATGTCACCATTGCTCTTGACTCTAAGCAATATTGTGCTGCTATTTTTATTGACTTGGCCAAAGCTTTTGATACGGTAGACCATTCTATTCTTGTGGGCCGGCTAAGGAGTATTGGTGTCTCTGAGGGTTCTTTGGGCTGGTTTGCTAACTACCTCTCTCAAAGACTGCAGTGTATAAAGTCAGAAAATCTGCTGTATCAGTCACTGCCTGTCACTAAGGGAGTGCCCCAAGGCTTGATCCTACGCCCCACGCTCTTTTCAATTTACATCAACAACATCGCTCAGGCAGTAGGAAGCTCTCTCATCCATTTATATGCAGATGATAGTCTTATACTCAGCTGGCCCTTCCCCGGATTTTGTGTTAAATGCTCAACAACAAAGCTTTCTTACTGTCCAACAAGCTTTCTCTACCCTTAACCTTGTTCTGAACACCACCAAAACAAAGGTCATGTGGTTTGGTAAGAAGAATGCCCCTCCTCCCACAGGTGTTATTACTACCTCTGAGGGTTTAGAGCTTGAGGTAGTCACTTCATACAAGTACTTGGGAGTCTGGCTAGACGGTGCACTGTCCTTCTCTCAGCACATATCAAAGCTGCAGGCTAAAGTTAAATCTAGACTTGGTTTCCTCTATCGTATTCGCTCCTCTTTCACCCCAGCTGTCAAACTAACTCTGATTCAGATGACCATCCTACCCATGCTAGATTACGGAGACATAATTTATAGATCGGCAGGTAACGGTGCTCTCAAGCGGCTAGATGTTCTTTACCTTTCGACCATCAGATTTGCCACCAATGCTCCTTATAGGGCACATCACTGCACTCTATACTCCTCTGTAAACTAGTCATCTCTGTATACCCGTCACAAGACCCACTGGTTGATGCTTATTTATAAAACCCTCTTAGGCCTCACTCCCCCCTATCTGAGATATCTACTGCAGCCCTCATCCTCCACATACAACACCCATTCTGCCAGTCACATTCTGTTAAAGGTCCCCAAAGCACACACAAACACTCAAACTGGACAGTTTTATCTCAATCTCTTCATTCAGACTCAATCATGGACACTCTTACTGACAGTTGTGGCTGCTTTGTGTGATGTATTGTTGTCTCTACCTTCTTGCCCTTTGTGTTGTTGTCTGTGCCCAATAATGTTTGTACCATGTTTTGTGCTGCTACCATGTTGTGTTTCTACCATGTTGTTATGTTGTATTGCTACCATGCTGTGTTGCCATGTGTTGCTGCCTTGCTATGTTGTTGTCTTAGGTCTCTCTTCATGTGGTGTTGTCACAATTGTTGTGATGTGTGTTTTGTGCTATATTTATGTTGTATTTATTTTCTATTTTTAATCCCAGGCCCCCGTCCCCGCAGGAGGCCTTTTGCCTTTTGGTAGGCCGTCATTGTAAATAAGAATTTGTTCTTAACTGACTTGCCGAGTTAAATAAAGGTTACATAAAAATAAATAAAATACATTTGCGTACGGACAACCTCAGCCAGTGATGGCCCGACCAGAAGAAATCCACCAGCTTGCGGGGGGGTTGAGGACAGCCAGTTTATGCCACAGGGAAGGTGCCGCCAGATTGTTCATTATCAGCACTCTCCCTCTATATGATACTTGGGACAGGAGCCACCTCCACCTGGCCAGTCTTGATACCACTGCCTGTTGCAGCCACTCCCAGTTCTTCCAAACCCACCTCTCTGAGCCCAGGTACACCCCCAACATTTTAAGCCCTTCACAACCCCACTGCAAACACCCTGGAAGTGGCCCTATCCATCCATGCCCCACATAAGAGAGCTTTGCTCTTGCCCCAGTTCACCTTAGCTGACGAAGCTCCCTCATACAACTTCAAACTAGTCTCTAGTGCCTGCATATCCTGCCCATCCCTGACCATCACAGAAATGTAATCTGCATACGCCAACACTTGTATGCCTGTCAACACACCCATGCCTGTCCAGCACACTCCCTGCAGTCTCCTGTGTATGAGGCCCAAAACAGGCTCAATGGCTAGTGTATATAACTGCCCTGATAGAGGGCATCCTTGTCTAATGCCCCGCCTCACCCAGACTGGCCTACTGAGCCCCCCTCCCACTTTGACCATACATGACGCCCCACTATACAACATCTTCACACAAGCCAAAAACCTTTCCCCAAACCCAAACACCGACATCACATTTAACAGATACTCATGGTCCACTCTATCAAAAGCCTTCTCTTGGTCGAAAAAGACATGTCAAAAGTTCACATTAGAACCTCTCGACAAGTCCAACATGTCCCCGACTAAGAACATGTTGTCCGTGATTGAGCGTCCCAGTACACAACATGTCTGGTTCTTGTGTACTATAGAGTCCAGATGGGACTTCCGTCTGTTAGCGAGGACCTTGGCAAATATCTTGTAGTCCACACAGAGCAATGCCACAGGCCTCCAGTTCTTAAGTTCATGTAGTCCTCTTTTTTGGGCAGGAGAGTCAGAACCACCCGATGGCAGCATATCGGCAACTATCCTACCCCGACGCACTCACACAACACACAAAAGAAGTCCGGTCCAATTAGATGTTTTTTTATAAAACTCCACTGGGAGTCCATCAACCCCCGGTGCACAGCCGGGGAACATCTGGGTTACGGCCTCTGCCAGTTCATGGGACAACAGGGGAATGTCCATTTCATCCCTCTGTGCCAGAGAGAGCTTAGGGAGTTCTGCAAACAAAACCTGAGCACACATAGGATCACACAGTTCTGCCCTATACAACTCAGTATAAAACTCCACAGTCCGCTCCCGCATCTCCCCCACCACAGAGGTCACCCACCCATCCGACAGCTGCAGACAACGCATACCCTTGGCTTCACCACTCTGTCTATCCAACCCAAAGAAGAAGGAAGTGGGAGCATCCATCTCCTTGAGTATGGAGAACCTAGCTCTTACACGTGCTCCATTTGCTTTAACCTGGAAAAAACTAAATTAGCCTGGAGACCTACATTGCCCTGTCCAACCAGCTCTACCTTCAATTAACCCTGATACTACGCTCGAGTTCTGCACAATACTCTCCTAGCCTCTGAGGATGAGAGAGCTGTATACTGTTGACAGAAAGTCCGAATTTGGACTTTTCCCACATCTCACCATTGACTCAGAGACTCATACTCCTCTCTTCGCTGCCCCCACCTTTCCCAAAAAGTCTGGAAACCTGGGCAAAAAGTGTGAACTTGTAAGAACTTTACATTAAACTTCCAATAGGATGCCTACCGAGGTCCTGGTAAATAGACAGCCGAGCCATGGTTATGTGGTGATCTGAAAAACCCACAGGGAGAATGGTAGCGCCCAACAGCCTATTGCTCTGATTCCTTGACATGTAAAACTGATCGAGTCTGGCTGCACTCACCCCAGCCCCAAAGACCTTCACACATGTATACTGTCTTGTGTTGGGATGTCTTGTTCTCCAAACATCCACTTGGTCAAACTGCTTAATGATGTCCCTTAAAACCTCCACTGAGCCTGAATGAGGCTCCTCCCCATTTCAGTCTTTTGTTAAATCCATCGTACAGTTCCAGTCCTCGCCGACCACCAGTGTCTCCTCAGGCTCTTCCTGTAAGAGTTCCTGTTTTAAGACACCCAAACAGACACCCCCTCTCTCTCCCTGTGTTAGGCACATATACATTTTAAGGACAAAACCCCTGTTGTTAATTTCTGCTCTTACTACAAGCAGTCTACCCCTACACACCTCCTTTGAGGAACACATTTGTACAGCCAGACCCGGTGGCAAAAAGGACTGCCTCTCCTGCACTAACATTTGTTCTATGGCTCAGCACACTTGCCCCTTTCCACCAGAGCCGCCAATCGACTTAATTCACCACATCACTATGTGTCTCCTGCAGAAACACACCTGTACTTTTTTTGGTTTGACATATTCACCCAACAGACTCCTCTTTCCATTAAAGAAATATGAATCTAAATAGTAAACAGTGTCTGAAGGTAGACCCTTACGCACGGTTGTGACACACTTCCTCAACCTAAAACGTTTCCTGGGTGAGAGGACACCATGCCACTCATTTTTCATAGCGTGTTGTACTGATCTTACAAACTTTCCCGGATTGCAAAAAAAGCTTCAAGATTAACCTTTTTCCCTTTAGTCTCATTCAGGGAGCTTGACAGTTCCCTCACTGTGTACTTTGACCCCTCTGCCTGACTGTCTGTCAGCTCTGGACCCACTGAGGAGGAGTCTGAAAAGAAAGCCTCCTCATCGTCCTTTTCCTCAGACTCACCTTCCTTCTCCTCATCTCCATCTTCCATCCTGACCACCTGCCCTTTCTTTCTAGTTGGGGACAGAAAACCGCGAGTAAACGTACTAAACCGACTCAGCTCTTTCTGGATTTCATCATCCCTAGTCGAAGGAGTCAAAAGACGAGAAATCAGCAGCAACACATTCAAACTAACTGTGTGTCAACTCCACCATAGAAAATAAAACATTTAAGAAAAGACCAAGGAAAGAATCAAGAAAATAAGTAAGGACAGAGCCCTCCACATGACCTCTCAACTACAAAAAACTCCCAGCATGCACTGAGAGAGAGAACAACTCTCGATTGACTTCTAGGTTAGCTGAGTAGCCTACAGCACACGCTGTAGATGTTCATAGTTCACTACTTGAAGCCCTCTTCCAGTTCAAGGTAGTTTGTTTCTTCTATGTGTCTGGAGAGAGCCGAGCATTTATCCACAAAGTGTCTCAGAGTTGGAATACTGCTCTAGGATCTGTCCATGAAATGCTATTAATTACGATCAAAAAGGCTACACTGATCCTTGATCAGCACTCCTAGTCTGAGATGCTTTGTGGATATGGGCCCAGGCTTATTGTCTGGGCATGTCTGACTCAGAATGCATCAGAGATAGGAGGGTGACAGAACAACAAAAGGACTCTTGAGTTACATTCACATTTTATGAGTTCCCCTGTCCTAACATCTTTGAGTCAGGCTCAGTACCGTGTGTTCTGACGTGTCCATCTCTGTGTCATATTTCTCTCTTTCCATCCTGAGTTTTTGTGTTTGTCTTGTATTTTCATCTACAAGTGGATAATGTGGTTTGAATAATTCTTATATCAGATGTATATACAGTATGAACATATACACAGAATCATACAGTACGTGAGCAATTCAAAATGACAAATAAACCCTAATCCAACACTCTTGATATAAAGAACACATTAGAATGACCTTGAATGTCCCTGATGGGACACACCACACAAACAACATGATGGGAGTGCAAAGCCACATGGAGAACATGCTCCATGCATACTGTATCTAAACAAAACTACTGTTTTGTTTTCTTTTTGTTCCTCTCTATAATCTTCAACAGCTTTTGGTAAGTATTACTCTTACCCTAGCCATGCCCAAACCCTTAGGCTATGTCCATAAGACTACAGTCACTCCAACATTAAAGCAGTGTTCCCCAAATGGTGGTTCAGGACTAATTGGTGTCTCACCGCAAGTTCCTTTTTGTTAAGGACTGGACTGTGACTAGAAACATGATTTTGTTTATTTGGATGGTCACAAGGCAAACAAGTTTGAGGACCACTGCATTAAATTTCCTTTAAGATACTGAGTGAGTCCCTCTACAGTTCCTTTCTGTCCAGCTGGTCCCTCTCCTTGCTAGGCTCAGAGTGTCTCCACATACGCAGACACACACACACACACACACACACACACACACACACACACACACACACACACACACACACACACACACACACACAAAAACACACACATCCATCCATCATCTCCCTGAAAGGGGTATAGTGATGCATATGGTCCAAGAGTCCTAGTCTTCAAAAGTGGTGTCTATTTTCTACAGCCATCTGTTGTGTAGATCCTTCCAGCCATATGCATTAGGAGAATTCTGTAGGCCAATCCTCCTCATCAAATTGGGATTGAGGCTTGCAGAATTACCCCTAATGTATAACTTGGGATTCACACAACAGATGGTGTGCAATATGGACTCAGTTTGACATTACACCACGTTTGACATGTTAAATTGCCCGACAAATGTTGGATTTGAGTTAACTATCCCTTGGGTTAGTGATGATGGACTGACATCACTCCTATTCAATTTTGGGCGGACACACACACACACACACACACACACACACACACACACACACACACTAAAAAGACATGATCAACTCCAAAAAATCTGGACTCCACCCCCCACTAGATCAGTCATTCACAACTGTCTGAGTGGCTGATTTTCCTGTTTTCCCCACCCTGGTTTCCTACAGTGAGGGGGAAAAGTATTTGATCCCCTGCTGATTTTGTACGTTTGCCCACTGACAAAGACATGATCCGTCTATAATTTTAATGGTAGGTTTATTTGAACAGTGAGAGACAGAATAAAAACAGCTAAATGACTAAAATGTTTTAAAAAATCCAGAAAAACGCATGTCAAAAATGTTATAAATTGATTTGCATTTTAATGAGGGAGATAAGTATTTGACCCCCTCTAAATCAGAAAGATTTCTGGCTCCCAGGTGTCTGGGTGTGCTCCTAATCTCAGCTTGTTACCTGTATAAAAGACACCTGTCCACAGAAGCAATGTATCAATCAGATTCCAAACTCTCCACCATGGCCAAGGTCAAAGAGCTCTCCAAGGATGTCAGGGACAAGATTGTAGACCTACACAAGGCTGGAATGGGCTACAAGACCATCGCCAAGCAGCTTGTTGAGAAGGTGACAACAGTTGGTGCGATTATTCGCAAATGGAAGAAACACAAAAGAACAGTCAATCTCCCTCGGCCTGGGGCTCCATGCAAGATCTCACCTTGTGGGGTTGCAATGATCATGAGAACGGTGAGGAATCAGCCCAGAACTACACGGGAGGATCTTGTCAATGATCTCAAGGCAGCTAGGACCATAGTCACCAAGAAAACAATTGGTAACACACTAAGCCGTGAAGGACTGAAGTCCTGCAGCACCCGCAAGGTCCTCCTGCTCAAGAAAGCACATATTCATGCCCGTCTGAAGTTTGCCAATACACATCTGAATGATTCAGAGGACAACTGGGTCAAATCTTGGGTGAGCACCTCCTTCCCTCAGTCAGGGCATTGAAAATGGGTCGTGGATGAGTATTCCAGCATGACAATGACCCAAAACACACGGCCAAGGCAACAAAGGAGTGGCTCAAGAAGAAGCACATTAAGGTCCTGGAGTGGCCTAACCAGTCTCCAGACCTTAATCCCATAGAAAATCTGTGGAGGGAGCTGAAGGTTCGAGTTGCCAAACGTCAGCCTCGAAACCTTAATGACTTGGAGAAGATCAGCAAAGAGGAATGGGACAAAATCCCTCCTGAGATGTGTGCAAACCTGGTGGCCAACTACAAGAAACGTCTGACCTCTGTGATTGCCAACAAGGGTTTTGCCACCAAGTACTGAGTCAGGTTTTGCAGAGGGGTCAAATACTTATTTCCCTCATTAAAATGCAAATCAATTTATAACATTTTTGACATGTGTTTTTCTGGATGTTTTTATTCTGTCTCTCACTGTTCAACTAAACCTCCCATTAAAATAATAGACTGATCATTTCTTTGTCAGTGGGCAAACGTACAAAATCAGCAGGGGATCAAATACTTTTTTCCCTCACTGTATATACCTTACCACTGTCAACCACTTGAATTGATGTTGTGTGTGTGTGTGTGTGTGTGTGTGTGTGTGTGTGTGTGTGTGTATCCATCCATCTGTGTTTGTCTGCGTCTATGAGTGTGTGTGTGTCTGTGTTTCATGATGTGTTGTCTCAAGGAGAGTGTGTTTTAATGCTGTAGGGTTCTCTCTACCTCCCTCCCTCTCTTTACCTTCCCCACATGAAAAAAAGACTACAGTTTACTATAGAATACTACAGTACTTACTATAGAATTCTGTAGTAAACTCTAGTATACTGTAGAATACTATACTACACACTGTAGTATCCTTCGATCAAGTGTAGTACTTACTATAGAATGTTGTAGTATACTGTGGAATACTATAGTAAACACTATAGTATTATCAGAAAAAAAGCACTGTGGTAAATACAGTATTAAATACAGTATTGTCAGAAAAAAAAGCACTGTAGTAAATACAGTATTGTCCGCAAACCACTACAGACTGCAAAAACACAACACTTTTTTTACCATAATTTCATGATATACAATTGGTAGTTACAGTCTTGTCCCATCGCTGCAACTCCCATACAGACTCGGGAGAGGGAAAGGTCGAGAGCCGTGCATCCTCCGAAACAGGACCCCACACTGCTTCTTGACACAATGCTCACTTAACACAGAAGCCAGCTGCACCAATGTGTCGGAGGAAACACTGTACACCTGGCGACCGTGTCAGCGTGCATGCATTCGGCCCGCCACAGGAGTTGCTAGAGCGTGATCGGACAAGGACATCCCTGCCGACCAAACTCTCCCCTAACCTGGACGACGCTGGGCCAATTGTGTGCCGCCTCATGGGTCTCCGGTCACGGCCGGCTGCGACACAGCCTGGGATCGAATCAGGATCTGTAGTGACACAGCTAGCACTGCGATACAGTGACTTAGACCGATGCACCAGTCGGGAGGCCCCAACACTTCACTTTTTTAGCTATAGTAAATACTACTGTATTTAATATGCATATACCTACATATACCTACCTACAGGTTATGGAACATTCAGACCCCAGTCCTACCTACCTACCTACAGGTTATGGAACATTCAGACCCCAGTACTACCTACCTACAGGTTATGGAACATTCAGAACCCAGTCCTACCTACCTACAGGTTATTCGTTCAGAACCCAGTCCTACCTACCTACAGGTTATATGTTCAGAACCCAGTCCTACCTACCTACAGGTTATACGTTCAGAATCCAGTTCTACTTACCTACAGATTAAACGTTCAGAACCCAGTCCTACCTACCTACAGGTTATTCGTTCAGAATCCAGTTCTACTTACCTACAGATTAAACGTTCAGAACCCAGTCCTACCTACCTACAGGTTATACGTTCAGAACCCAGTTCTACTTACCTACAGATTAAACGTTCAGAACCCAGTCCTACCTACCTACAGGTTATACGTTCAGAACCCAGTTCTACTTACCTACAGATTAAACGTTCAGAACCCAGTCCTACCTACCTACAGGTTATCCGTTCAGAACCCAGTCCTACCTACCTACAGGTTATTCGTTCAGAACCCAGTCCAACCTACCTACAGGTTATACGTTCAGAACCCAGTCCTACCTACCTACAGGTTATACTTTCAGAACCCAGTCCTACCTACCTACAGGTTAAACGTTCAGAACCCAGTTCTACCTACCTACAGTCCAACCTACCTTGTAATTAGTACAATATACTACAATCTGCAAAAACACTACATTAATTACTATAGTATATGCTACAGTTTTTTCTTTTACTACAGTATTTATTTTATCAAATCTAATTTTATTGGTCACGTACACATGTTTTGCAGATGTTATCGCAGGTGCAGCGAAATGCTTGTGTTTCTAACTCCAACAGTGCAGTATTACCTAACAATACAAAATAATACACAAAAATTACGAAAGGAATTAAGAAATATCAGGACGAGCAATGTCAGAGTCTGGAATATATGTGACCGACCACCTCGATTCGGCTCAATTTGGGTCCTATGTAGCGAAATCTGAAATTGTGTTTATTTTTTTTATTGGATTAAGGCAAAGACTCAGAGCTAGAAAATTGTATATCATACACTGCAGTTGAGGAACAATGGGAAAGTATTTCTGCTTTGAAAGTTGATAAACTTGTAACCCCACTTTTAGAAAATGGCCCTTGAATGTTTTGTTACACATACTGGAGAGCTCTTCTTTGTCTACACCCATTCAGCATCGTTCACACCCTCTTAAGCTTTAGCCCCGCCCATCTCCTTAACGCTTGAGGCCATGTGAGGGGATGTGGTAACAGAGTGAATACGGTAGTGTAGTAAACAACCAAAGATTTCAAGACTAAAAGTGGTGAAAGTAGTAGCAAAAAGTAGTAGTAATAATACACATGATCTAGTCCTTGGCCTATATCCTAATCTGACTTTTGTGCAGGTCATGTGTTTCTTCAAATTACCGTCTCTGGTAAAAACACACTATATCAAATAAAATCTATGTTTATTTGTCACATACAGAAGATCTAAACGTTGTGTTGTGATGGGCCGGGTCTAGTAGAGCTGTGTTGTGATGGGCCGGGTCTAGTAGAGCTGTGTTGTGATGGGCCGGGTCTAGTAGAGCTGTGTTATGATGTGCCGGGTCTAGTAGTGTTGTGTTGTGATGGGCCGGGAATAGTAGAGCTGTGTTGTGATCGGCCGGGTCTAGTAGAGCTGTGTTGTGATGGGCCGGGTCTAGTAGTGTTGTGTTGTGATGGGCCGGGTCTAGTAGTGTTGTGTTGTGATGCGCCGGGTCTAGTAGAGCTGTGTTGTGATGGGCCGGGTCTAGTAGAGCTGTGTTGTAATGGACCGGGTCTAGTAGAGCTGTGTTGTGATGGGCCGGGTCTAGTAGAGCTGTGTTGTAATGGACCGGGTCTAGTAGAGCTGTGTTGTGATGGGCCGGGTCTAGTAGAGCTGTGTTGTGATGGGCCGGGTCTAGTAGAGCTGTGTTGTGATGGACCGGGTCTAGTAGAGCTGTGTTGTGATGAGCCGGGTCTAGTTAAGCTGTGTATGGGCCCGGTCTTGTATAGCTGTGCTGTAATAAGCCGTGCCTGGCTTTACTCTCCTGGGGATGGTGGAGGTACTATTGTTTCAGAAAATGGAATGGGGGGGGCACTGCCAAGTGTTGCATCCTTTAGGTCCTTAGCAAATGTTCTGACACTGACCTGATCAAGGTGTACATTGTTGTATAAGTGTTTGCATGTCAGAGTGGGATGGTGAGCCATTCTGACGTTGAACAGTGAGGCACAGTCCGCAGTCATCTGTTGATTTCTTTTGTTGATCAACTGTCCTGGGAAGTCTTTTCTTGGTAGGAGGGTGGACACAACTACATTGGTTGTTGGGAACATAGCCTGTGCCCACAGTGTTCTCACTGCCCCAGATACATTTTCACTTTTGGCACAAAGGTCGTTTGTGGCAGTGTGGATGGTGATGTAGTCAGGGGTGTCAATCCTGGTCTGATTGAGTAGCTGCATTGCACTCTCAGTTGTAGGACACCATAACTTATACACCTGGTGTCTAGGGAATAATCTTTCCTGGACCAAGAACTTCCCATTTGAATCGATAAGGATTGTAGTTGTGGGTGGTTGTCTGGGTGGAGCAGGCTGGGAGGTTGACCTGGGCTGGAGCAGACTGGGAGGCTGGTAGGTTGACCTGGGCTGGAGCAGACTGGGAGGCTGATATGTTGACCTGGGCTGGAACAGACTGGGAGGCTGGTAGGTTGACCTGGGCTGGAGCAGACTGGGAGGCTGGTAGGTTGACCTGGGCTGGAGCAGACTGGGAGGCTGGTAGGTTGACCTAACTGGAACAGACTGGGAGGCTGGTAGGTTGACCTGGGCTGGAGCAGACTGGGAGGCTGGTAGGTTGACCTGGGCTGGAGCAGACTGGGAGGCTGGTAGGTTGACCTGGGCTGGAGCAGACTGGGAAGCAGGTAGGCTGACATGGGCTAGAGCAGACTGGGAGGCTGGTAGGTTGACCTGGGCTGGAGCAGACTGGGAGGGTGGTGCAGTGTCATCAGGCTGTGTGGTGGAGGCCATGCTGGTTATGCTGGTCTCAGGTTCTGCATGTGTTGTACCAAGCTGGTGGACATGTTCTCTAGATGCAGAGGACATAATGACTAGCTGCTGGTTGAGGCTGTCAATGTACCTCTCTCTGCACTAGCTCCTCTCTTGTTGTGCTCAGATGGTCTCTGAGGTCATCATTTGTCTGACTCAGTTTGTCAATTCTGCTTTCTAATTTAGCAGTAGATGCTCTTAGTTTCTGGACAGTGTCATCCTCTTGAAACTTGTTCTCTCTGAGTTCTATGACGTCTGCTTCAACCAGAGAGAGGGTGTTGTGGAAACGTTGCATAGCAGGTGTTATTGGTGTTGTATACATGTTATTGGTACTGTCTGCTGGAGGTAAGGTAGGTAGAGGGACACAGGGCTTCTTGCTCGGTCACAGAGGCTGTTGAGGTGTTGGGGCCTGCTTTTCTCCATCTCCCTCCTTTACTTGTTCCTCAGTTTCTGAGATGAGTTCAGCTTCTACTTTTAGGGTAGCAAACATATTCTCTAAAGCCTGGAGGCTTGAATCATTGCCTTGTATCAATACAGTTCCATTATTGTAGAAGTTGACTGTTTGATACGTGTTGCTCTGGTCAGCTTCTTCAAAAATGCTGATCTGACATCCTTGGCTGATGACTCTCTTTTTTGATTAAGGGAAATGGTTGCAAATAACCCTTTTCTATATTTGCCCTCCTTTGGTATGAAATATTAGATATATATTACATTACAACTGGTAAGATCTGCAAACAGGCATTCATGGTTCTGTCCCATCATCAAACCTAGCTTTCTCCAACTGGATGTCTGGTGGGTAAACAATCTTCATAGAAATGCTGGTGATGTTGGCTACAATGTTGCAATATAAGCCTACCTTTTCCAAAACAGCTTGTTTCTTATATTATTGTCTCTGGTGTCTTTAGAGAACTGTTTTACTTTGATGTCCTTTGTCTTCTGTCATTTTTTCTTTCTACTGTGTTGTTAACTAGCTATTTTTTTTATGGCTGGCTAGCTAGCTAGCAGTCCCTAGCAATTGCTTAGCAACTGGTAAACAATCCAGCTAGCTAAGCTAACTGCACAATTTTATAAAAATAGCTACTTTTTCACAAGCCTTATCTTCTAAATTTGTTGCTTGTTTTGTCTCCCATTCAGTCTTGAGGTTTTCTTTTGTTTTTCCCAATGTACCTCACTCTAAAACAATGGAAATGTCAATATTTGGAGAAGCACATTTTTTTCAAAAGCTCCTGCTGCTCAATTTGGAACTCTCTCCTGCGCTTCACTCCTACCTCCCTCTCTCTCTCTACCTTCCTTCCTCCTCCCTCCCCCTGTCTTTCTCTATACCACCCTCTCTCTATCTCATCCTCCCTCTCTCTCTCTCTCTCCCTCCCTCTTTTCCCTCTCTCTTTCTACCCCCCCTCTCTCTCATCCTCCCTCTCTCTCTCTACCCACTGACTTCCCTCCCTCTCTCTCTCTCTAGCCTCCTCCCTCCCCCTCTCTCTCTACTCTCCTATCTTCCTCTCTCTCTACCCTCCTTTCTCTACCCTCCTCTCTCCCCTCTCTCGCTCTACACTCCTCTCTCTCTATCCTCTACCTCCTTCCCCTCTCTCCCATCCTCTCTCCCCCTCTCTCTCTCTTTTTCCCTCCCCCTTCTCTTATAAAGCAGTGCTTGCTTGTTGCACAGATACGTTATTCTTGTTTTGCGCCCAGCTCTGCACTGTTCCACAGGGAAAGGAGAGTGAGGGAAAGAGACAGAGGGGGGGGGGGGTTCTGCCTCTTTTGCCTTTCATGTGTCTGCAGAAGAGACAAGCAAAGAGATGTCAGCTGCAGCGGAGACAGAGATGACTCAATAAACACACACACGCACCCTAACAAGACAACTTCCCATAGCTCCCAGAGTATTGCTGTAACTTCAGCCCCTGTAGACAAGTTGTTGTCCAGGAGCAGATGTCTGTCTGTCTGTCTGTCTGTCTGTCTGTCTGTCTGTCTGTCTGTCTGTCTGTCTGTCTGTCTGTCTGTCTGTCTGTCTGTCTGTCACACACCATACACACATAAACACACAGACAGCCCACTGTCATTACGGAAACTACAGTCTAGTTTGGGCATGTCTCTCATTAAATACAGCGTCTGGATCGATCCCACCTTCCCTGCTCAGTCTCTCTTTTTCTCTCTACACCATATTAAGAACACCTATTGAGTTGCACCCCGCACCCTTTTGCCTTCAGAACAGACACAATGTGTTGGGGCATGGACTGTGCAAAGTGTCAAAAGCGTTCCACAGGGATGCTGGCCCATGGTGACTCCAATACGTCCCACAGTTGTGTCAAGTTGGCTGCATGTCCTGTGGGTAGTGGACCATTCTTGACACACACAGGAAACTGTTGAGCAGGAAAAACCCAGCAGTGTTGCAGTTCTTCACACAAACCAGTGCGCCTGGCACCTACTACCATACCCCGTTCAAAGGCACTTAAATCTTTTGTCTTTCCCATTCACCCTCTGAATGGAACACATATACAATCCATGTCTCAATTGTCTCAAGGCTTAAAAATCCTTCTTTAACCTGTCTCCTCCCCTTCATCTACACTGATTGAAGTGGATTTAACAAGTGACATCAATAAACGATCATAGTTTTCACCTGGATTCATCTGTTCAGTCTATTTGTCATGGAAAGTGCAGGTGCTCTTAATGTTTTTTATACTCAGTGTATGTATCTTTGTCTGTAGACTCCTGAGGGACAAACATACTTGCAAACATAGCAGGCTCCTACTTACGCCAGACAGGAGTCTTGAAACAGGGACTGGTACATTCATTATAAATGTTCATAGCAACAAGCTCCACTGGCAACCAAAAAAGGATGCATTTGATATGTTGTTCCTCTTCAGGTGTGTTGAGCTGCATATCTACAGCTCTCTCAGTGACTCATTGTGATCATTGTTATCTCTGTCTCTATACACTGATACACAGTCACAGGTCTTAAACAGAAATACCCCCCTACCAAATCCACACTGTGCTTTTGCCATGTTCTATAGTACACTTTTCTATCACACTGCTATAAGCCAGGGGGAGTCTGAAAGCCGCTGTGTGTGTGTGTGTGTGTGTGTGTGTGTGTGTGTGTGTGTGTGTGTGTGTGTGTGTTTTGTGAAAGAGTTGTTTTGTCTTGTTTTATTTTCCCTGCTGTGCGGTAGATGGGTGTAATCCCCTGCTGTTGTGGTCCCTCTGCTGGCTCCATGTCAAACAACTGTTTCTGATAAGGTGTGTGTGTGTGTGTGTGTGTGTGTGAGACCCCATTTCAAATTCACCCAGTTTGTTATAAGGGCCTTGTAAACGTTGTGAAGGGCTTTCAGCAGAATATGCTCAAGGTTAAAATGACTGGAAGAATAATAACAATGTGCCATGATAATAACGTGCTTTAGGAGACTGGGATAATAATGTACAATGTTGCTAAACACTTCAGTGAAGTGTGCAGAGAAAGGGAGATGGAGAGAAGGTAGAATGGGGATTTCAAGTTATATGCTCCAGGGACTCCTATTGTGTGTAGCTAGCTATATGCTCCAGGGACTCCTATTGTGTGAAGCTAGCTATATGCTCCAGGGACTCCTATTGTGTGAAGCTAGCTATATGCTCCAGGGACTCCTATTGTGTGTAGCTAGCTATATGCTCCAGGGACTCCTATTGTGTGTAGCTAGCTATATGCTCCAGGGACTCCTATTGTGTGAAGCTAGCTATATGCTCCAGGGACTCCTATTGTGTGTAGCTAGCTATATGCTCCAGGGACTCCTATTGTGTGTAGCTAGCTATATGCTCCAGGGACTCCTATTGTGTGTAGCTAGCTATATGCTCCAGGGACTCCTATTGTGTGTAGCTAGCTATATATGCTCCAGGGACTCCTATTGTGTGTAGCTAGCTATATATGCTCCAGGGACTCCTATTGTGTGTAGCTAGCTATATGCTCCAGGGACTCCTATTGTGTGTAGCTAGCTATATGCTCCAGGGACTCCTATTGTGTGTAGCTAGCTATATATGCTCCAGGGACTCCTATTGTGTGTAGCTAGCTATATGCTACAGGGACTCCTATTGTGTGTCGCTAGCTATACGCTCCAGGGACTCCTATTGTGTGTAGCTAGCTATATGCTCCAGGGACTCCTATTGTGTGTAGCTAGCTATATGCTCCAGGGACTCCTATTGTGTGTAGCTAGCTATATGCTCCAGGGACTCCTATTGTGTGTAGCTAGCTATATATGCTCCAGGGACTCCTATTGTGTGTAGCTAGCTATATATGCTCCAGGGACTCCTATTGTGTGTAGCTAGCTATATGCTCCAGGGACTCCTATTGTGTGTAGCTAGCTATATGCTCCAGGGACTCCTATTGTGTGTAGCTAGCTATATATGCTCCAGGGACTCCTATTGTGTGTAGCTAGCTATATGCTACAGGGACTCCTATTGTGTGTCGCTAGCTATACGCTCCAGGGACTCCTATTGTGTGTAGCTAGCTATATGCTCCAGGGACTCCTATTGTGTGTAGCTAGCTATATGCTCCAGGGACTCCTATTGTGTGTAGCTAGCTATATGCTCCAGGGACTCCTATTGTGTGTCGCTAGCTATATGCTCCAGGGGCTCCTATTGTGTGTCGCTAGCTATATGCTCCAGGGACTCCTATTGTGTGTAGCTAGCTATATGCTCCAGGGACTCCTATTGTGTGTAGCTAGCTATATGCTCCAGGGGCTCCTATTGTGTGTAGCTAGCTATATGCTCCAGGGGCTCCTATTGTGTGTCGCTAGCTATATGCTCCAGGGACTCCTATTGTGTGTAGCTAGCTATATGCTCCAGGGACTCCTATTATGTGTAGCTAGCTATATGCTCCAGGGACTCCTATTGTGTAGCTAGCTATATGCTCCAGGGACTCCTATTGTGTAGCTAGCTATATGCTCCAGGGACTCCTATTGTGTGTCGCTAGCTATAAGGGACTCGTTTCAGGAAACTGGGCGTATGTCACGCGTCACTACTTCACAGGAGAGGCATTTGAATGTAAACATTTATTTTTTATCAAAATGCATTTTATTTGGCAGAATTGTCTTCTGGAACATGTGAACTTTCATGTGCCTTAATAACAAACGTGTATGCCATCTGTATATATTAATACAATTGCTAAATTACAAGGCTAGTTGGTTTAGCCACAGAAAAAGAAAGGAACCTTCCCGATTGGCTGAGATAATGGTTGGTCTGGACATTCCGAGAGATGAGTTTGGATTGGTCTGCCACGTAGCACGCTTCTGTCTATAACATGAGCTGCTCAGTATGTGTAGGTAATCCTTTCTAAAGTTACTTTTTTTAAAGATATCATGAAGAACTGCAAAAGTGTTGCTAATGCTTTCCACTTTCTGGAGGAATGAGATTTGAAATCAGTGGAATGTCCAGTGGAAGCAGATTATGATAGCTAAGGAGATGGAGAAAATTCTGCCGTTTGATTGCAAATATGCAGAGGGAGTCGAAAAGAGAACACACAGAAGGCTGTTGTATAAAACACCTGTCTCCGGATTACATCTTCAAACTAAGGGCAACCATGGCATCAGTGACAGAGAGGGAGAAGCGTTCACCCATGTATACGGGTAAGCTAGCTAGCTACATTTTCAGATATTATATGTTTCTAATTTTGTCAGAAAGCTGTTTTCATTGCAAGTTAAAATGTAGAGTTACCTAGCTAGCTAACGTTAGCTGGCTGGCTTGCAAGCTAACGTTATGTGTATGATCTGTGTAGTAATATTATTTGTATCTCAGAGCCATTTGCATTGCAAGTTATTGCCCAATGTTAGCTAGCTAGCTAACATTGAACCTAATTGGATAGCGTTAGCTATTTGCAGATTCATGTAGGGTAGTAACGTTATGAGTTGGGATTATGGTTCATTGTTTGGCTAGCTAGATGTCTAAACAAAATACTCCACTATGCAAGTAACCATTTCACTGTACTGTTTATACTTTCTCTATCCTGTGCATCTTACAAATAAACATTGATTTTATTTGATATAGTGTGTGTTTACCAGAGACGGTAATGTGAAGAACAACATGACCTGCACCAAAGTCAAATCAGGATATAACGTTAGGCCAACGAGACAGTGTCCAATTTCAAAAATTCTCTGGTAGAATGCCCTGCTTTTATTTTGTCACTCACAACCGTAAGCTATTTTCTGTGATTTAACTCACCATTAACTTGTAAATAATGATCTTGTGAGTTTATTTTCCTGTAATAATGAATACAAAATTAGCTAAAGTTAAGTTGTCAGCTATATGATATGGTCATTATTTGAACTGGCTAGCCAGCTAACTTAATGTTAACTAGCTAGCTAACAAGCTAGATATGAACCAACACATTGTTTAGAAAGTTGGTTTTAGTTGCCTGGTTTGCTAGATTGACATATACTAAATAGTTTTTTAAACGGATGGGTTTATTGGTGTTAAAATACACCAGTTTTGCTATTTTGGACCACCAGGTTGTCATGCAGCCTGTTGTTTTTATGTTTATACTTTTTCATAATGACATCGATAAGTTTGATGTTGGATGAAAATAGAATGTTCTCAATGTCATGACAACAACTGTCTATAGACATGTCGATAGACGTAGTATAAACCAGCCTCTGGTTGTTTAGTGCACTACTCACTCTGTTTATCACATGGCCTCATATGAATCCTTAAAGAGATGGGTGGGGCTAAGGCTTAAGAGGGTGTGAACGATGCTGAATGGGTGTAGACAGAGAAGAGCTCTCCAGTATGTGTACCAGAACATTCAAGGGCCATTTTCTCAAAAGTGCTGTTACAAGTTTATCAACTTCCAAAGCAGAATTACTTTCCCATTGTTCCTCAACTGTAGTGTATGATATACCATTTTCTAGCTCTGAGTCTCTACTTTTATCCAATGTAAAAAAAAAACACAATTTCAAATTTTGCTACATAAGACCGAATCGAGCCAGTCGGTCACATATGCTCCAGGGACTCTTGTGTGAAGCTAGATTTATCCCATTAAGCTGGCTGTGGGGAACATAGATTTTTCATGGCAGAAAGGAACCAGTAATGGAAAATCTCTCTTGTATCCATTTTCATGGTAGCTTTAATCAGTTTAATGATGAGTAAATATAGATTTGATTTATGAATGTATCATTAATTAACCCATGGCAAGGCCTCTTTTTATTCTCGCTCTCTCTCTCTCTCTCTCTCTCTCTCTCTCTCTCTCTCTCTCTCTCTCTCCCCATCTCTCTCTCTCTCCCCATCTCTCTTGCCCTCTCTTGCTTATCCTCTTTCTCACTTTTTCTTTCATTCTCCCCCCATCTTTCTCTCTCTTTCTCCGTCTCTCAGGTGCCCTCCAGATAGAGAACAGTGAGGAGTTAGACCAGGGAAAGTATGAGTGTGTGGCCACTAACTCTCAGGGAGTGCTCTACTCTTCCCCGGCCAACCTGTATGTACGAGGTAGGAACTTACCACGGGTATAAGAACACACACACGAACACACATGTGAATTATAACACACACACACACCTGTCACACAGCTGAAACAGCTGTCACCATTATACAATGTATTAAGTGGTGTTAAGTCCTAGTTTATCTACAGGTTTTTTTGTTATTTATTTTCTTCCTATTTGTATCCACTAACCAAACCAAACCTATCCACCAAGTGAAACACCAGTTGGTCACCTAAGATTGATAACGTTCAAGACTAAACTGGGTTTTACAGGTTTTGCATCCAGGTGCTGTTTTTGTAATAACTGCCACTGAATGGAATTAGACAAAAAGGAATAGGCCAGTGATGTCATACTGCACTGGGGCCAATGTGCAGTTCCAGGGTCTTTGCTACAGTATGACATCACAATTGTCCTATCCCTCTTCATATTTTTCTAAATTGAGGGCCACAGTGACTGATAGTTTGTTTTTCTCTTGCACTTTAAAGTGGAACTGACCGTGTTTTAACTACTTTGCAGATATGAAACAAACAGACAATTCCCAGTTCATGCTACAAAACCAACTTTATAAGAGGTTTTAAAAATAGGTTCTATGTGACTCAACATTCCATGACGTTCACTAAGGCATTGCTGGCAGAATAGATGGATGCAGTTCAATGCATGATTAATATAATTTACAATACATTACTTGGTAGTCTAAAACATATTGCTATCCGGTTGAAAATCACAGCTGGCCTGGTACATTGTGTGCTGCCAGCATTTGGGATGCACAGTTTAATTTCAATGACTCAATATTTTGGACAAAAATTGACAAATGTAACTAAGGCTGGGAATGTCAATACAATCAAACTAGCAAGGCAATGATCACAAGTCAGTCATAACGTGGCTAATATGCTAGCATATCTATTTATGTAGCAAGCTAAAAACACAGAGCCTAATGTTAGCTAGATAGCTAGCTGCTAGGAGGACAACATGTCATTGGAGGTGTGGGTGAGTGACTGACCTTTTCCCCTCATATTGTTTTTCGGTGACTACACAGTGACTACAAAATGCGGTCAGTTCCACTTTAATATAGTGATTGGCTAGGGAATAGATTTGGTTTCTCAAGTCTAACAGATACAAAAAAAACAACCTAATGCAAACCAACAGCCAGTGTGGCCCTCCAAGAGTTTGAGACCCCTGTTCTAGGTTCTCGACTGGGGTAAGGGAGACTGGATTTAGGGGTTCTAGACTCACATTTCTAAGCTCGTAAGCCCCTGAGTTTGAAGTTCCTGATCCTACATTTTAAGTGGGTTCTGTGGTTCTGTGAAGAACCGTGTGAATGTGTGTGTGTACATTTGTGTGACTGTGTGTATGCAGTGTGTGTGAGGCTTTGAGCTGGACGTTTTTACTCTCTGTTTCCCCGTTTTCTCTCTCCCCATCACGTCATTGTGTTCTGCATCAACCCCCTTACATCCCCCAGAGCAACGAGAAGGTTGGTGTGTTCTTTATTTTCTTTCGGTACTCCTTCCTTTTTATAACACATTTACTCCTAAAGTTAGAAGAGATACATCAGTCTTAAACAGTCTAGAAAAGACGTATGAATAACCCTCATGTCAGATTGGTTTTAATTTGATAAACACACTTCTTTGATTGAATGCGTTTCACTAAGCTGTAATGAGGCTAGCTGCCTACGCAGTCATTTCCATTGATTGCATTGTGAGGCCTTGTTTGTAGACCTTTGATATTGCTTTCATCCGAGCGCGACGTTCTCTGCATGGAACATTGTTGTTGTCATGGAGACCCAGGAATTGGAAATGAAAAGAAGGCTATCTATGCATGGACGGAGAGTGGAGGCGGCGCTTGCATGCCTGTACCCAGACTAACTGTGTATGGCATGGCTCCAAGTGTGTGTGTGTGTGTGTGTGTGTGTGTGTGTGTGTGTGTGTGTGTGTGTGTGTGCATATGCTCTGTGTGTGTCAATTTTTTATTGATTTCTGTTGTCTTGTCCCATGTCTTGTATTTATTGTTCTGTCTGTGTGGGTTTGTGTTATGTAACTGTCATTCTTCTGCACTTGTCGCATGTTGTGTGTCGCGTTGCCAATGTGTTTTGGTATTGTGTGTGGTCTCTGTGTGTTGTATTGGTCTGCTGCTGTTTGTTTGCGTACATACTCTGTGTAGCCAGCTTGGTGCTTGTATGCTGATTGGTTGAGTGGTCCTCATATCCCCTCAGGGAAAATAAAGCATTCAAATAAGGCTTTATTCAAGTGTCATTTAAAAGTAGCTTATAATTATTTACACGCTTGTTTGGTCAGCAAAGCCTAAGTTAGTTCTGCTGGTTCAACATACACTTACACTCAGAGGCCAAAAACATACACAGTATTGTTCTGCTTTCTTTCTTTATGTACATTATATGTATTTATATTCATGTAAACAAAATGTACAATAATATTTATTTGCACAAAAAAAGTTATTTCAGTGGATTGTGTCCGTGCACAGTATACTGTTATTCACGCAGAGATCCTATGGAATTCTATGGTTATACTACATTATATTAGTATGTTATTGTTCACACAGAGATCCTATGGAATTCTATAGTTATACTACATTATAGTAGTATGTTATTGTTCACACAGAGATCCTATGGAATTCTATGGTTATACTACATTATATTAGTATGTTATTGTTCACACAGAGATCCTATGGAATTGGTTATTCAGCTGCTAAGTAGCGGTTGCGGTGGTTATGAACTATATAACGTCCTCCACTGATTGGCAGTTGAAATGAACAATGTATCCTCCTCGATATTGATGTATATTTATAGAACACACATATTAATTAAACATCTCTCCACTTCTTTATTAGATCAGGCAAGATTAACCTGTGTAAATGCCAACAGGGCTTTAGTGTGCTGTGGCTGTGCTCTTTAATGAAATGCAATGGTATCCCAGGCAGCTCACAATCCCAATCTACTATGGTCTAGCATCCTCATCAACTCTACCCTGTAGACAATCCTGTTACTGATACTGGAGCAGAATAAATCATGGCATTACAATTGTACCCCTTGGCCTATACAGTCTATAGTAGGCTACTTAATTAACAAACAAAACCAGTGGGCTATAAGAGATGCTATTCTATCAACATTCTGGCCAGAGATTTTTCTTGAGAAGGGCTCCAGAAATATCCTTTTATATGTTCCATGATATTAATACTACCTTGTTTTATTGATACTGAACTCACATAAACTCAGCAAAAAGAGAAACGTCTCTTTTTCAGCACTGTCTTTCAAAGATGATTCGTAAAAATCAAAATAACTTCACAGATCTTCATTGTAAAGGGTTTAAACATGGTTTCCCATGCTTGTTCAATGAACCATAAACAATTAATGAACATGCACCTGTGGAACGGTCGTTAAGAAACTAACAGCTTACAGACGGTAGGCAATTAAGGTCACAGTTATTAAAACTAAAGAGGCCTTTCTACTGACTCTGGAAAACACCAAGAGAAAGATGCCCAGGGTCCCTGCTCATCTGTGTGAACATGCCTTAGGCATGCTGCAATGAGGCATGAGGACTGCAGATGTGGCCAGGGCAATAAATTGCAATGTTCGTACTGTGAGACGCCTAAGACAGTGCTACAGGGAGACAGGACGGACTTCTGATCGTCCTCGCCGTGGCAGACCACGTGTAACAACACCGCACAGGATCGGTACATCCTAACATCACACCTGCGGGACAGCTACAGGATGGCAACAACAACTGCCCGAGTTACACCAGGAATGCCCACTCCCTCCATCAGTGCTTAGACTGTCCGCAATAGGCTGAGAGAGGCTAGACTGAGGGCTTGTAGGCCTGTTGTAAGGCAGGTCCTCACCAGACATCACCGGCAACAACATTGCCTATGGGCACATTGTCGAAGGAATGAGCGTTACACCGAGGCCTGTACTCTGGAGCGGGATCGATTTGGAGGTGGAGGGTCCATCATGGTCTGGGGAGGTGTGTCACAGCATCATCTGACAGCTTGTTGTCATTGCAGGCCATCTCAACGCTGTGCGTTACAGGGAAGACGTCCTCCTCCCTCATGTGGTACCCTTCCTGCAGGCTCTTCCTGACATGACCCTCCAGCATGACAATGCCACCAGCCATACTGCTCGTTCTGTGCGTGATTTCCTGCAAGACCGGAATGTCAGTGTTCTGCCATAGCCAGCGAAGAGCTCGGATCGCAATCCCATTGAGCACATCTGGGACCTGTTGGATTGGAGGGTGAGGGCTGGGGCCATTCCCCCCAGAAATGTCTGGGAACTTGCAGGTGCCTTGGTGGAAGAGTGGGGTAACAGCAAGAACTGGCAAATCTGGTGCAGTCCATGAGGAGGAGATGCACTGCAGTACTTAATGCAGCTGGTGGCCACACCAGATACTGACTGTTACTTTTGATTTTGACCCCCTTTGTTCAGGAACACATTATTCAATTTATGTTAGTCACATGTCTGTGGAACTTGTTCAGTTTATGTCTCAGTTGTTGAATCTTGTTATGTTCATACAAATATTTACACACGTTAAGTTTGCTGAAAATAAACGCAGTTGACATTGAGAGGACATTTTTTTTGCTGAGTTTATATGTCTGATAGTAAATAGGTTGTCACTGCCTGACTGTTCATTCTCGGCCGTATCTTTGTTCAGCATGCACTTGAATATTGTGCTGTCCTGCTGCAGAGCTGGATGTACCCTAATTTCCTACTTGACAGAAATGTCCACATTCTATTCTCTTCTTCAGCTTAAACAAATCTCCAAACCTTGAGGGAACTTCTAGTAGTTAGATATGTATACCACACGTTATGCACACACTATAGAGTTGAGTATTTTCTTAAATAAAAGATCAAGCTGAATTGTATGGTACTGCGTACAGTATGTGCTCTTGTCTGCTGCATGGTTTTAACCTGGTCACTCTGTCTCTGTTTGTCTCTGTCTGGCTCTTGCATGCTTTGGAGAGAATCTGCCTGCCTACCTTTTCATTTGATGTCTCTTATAACAGTTACATTTGATTTTGTCTGTTAATTAAATGTCTATTTTTTGTCTTGAACTTTAGTGTCCAATTCTGGGGATCTGTTGGCATTGTAGGGTCACTCCAAATGTAGGGCACTGTTATGTTGAATGGGATCATGTCAACCGAGCTATTGAATCACTTGAAGATGCCAAATTGTTCATTTGTATTTGGTTTTGGTGAATAGTTTGTTTGCGTGCTATCTGAGGAAGACTAAGGAATACAGTGAAATCCATTGAACCTAGAGAAGATATTTCAACGCTAGGTGAAGTTTATTAATGAATCTGAGCATGGTTCTTTTAAATTAAATGCATCAGCTGAGAATCATTTGGGGGAAGACTGAGGCCAGTGATTCTATGAAGACTCTTTTTTTCAAACCCCTGATTGAGATACTGTTTTGAATCTTGACATTAGCCAATATTTCTACTGACTGTGTCTGTCTGTCTGCCCATCCTCCCCTTGCATCCACTCCTGTCCGTCTGTCTGTCTGTCTGTCCGTCCGTCTGTCCGTCTGTCCGTCTGTCTGTCTGTCTGACAGTTACTTCAGTCCTCTGTTTTGCAGCCTTGTGGTACCAACTTTTCAGTTCCTACGACATCCACCAATCAAAGCCTGATTTTGGAGAATCTAACAGCAGTTTCAAGAGTGCCATGTGTTTTCTCTTTCCCATCCCTCCTTTCTTTCCCCTTCTGCCCTTTCCCCCTTTCTTCTTATCTCCCTTACCTCTTATCCTCTCTGTCCCCATTCCTCTCTTCTAATATCCCTTCCTTCTTTCTCTCTCTTCTGCATTCTGCACTCCATCTGTACCCTGGTGTGTAGGATCAACAGACAAATGTGCATAATTTTAAATTACTAAAAACATGTGCATACTACCCCTTTCTCTCTCTTTGGATTATCTCTCTCTGTCATGATTATCTCTCTCTGTCATGACTCATGATGTATGTCTTGATGTTTCCTTATTTGAAGTGTTCAATGCGAACATTGTAATTGCAACGACACCTATTTATATCTCCCATAACCTTATTTGCATCGCTTTTATTTATTTTCAACATTGCTGTGTTCATCTGGTATTCTGGTTGTACAATGAGGCCGTGATTTGCCACATTGACTGGAAGAGGAACCAGACAATACTCCCTTTCTCTCTATCTCTCTTCTCCCTCTGTCTCTTCATGATTATAGTTTCTTCTACAAGTCTTCTAGGCATGCAAGTGACCCGTGAGCTCTGTCTCTCTATGCATCCATGCATCCTTCCCTCTACGTGTCATTATATCAGATAGATCTGACAGCTAGCTAGTAGATTCAGCACAGGTACAGTTAACAGAAGCACTCTGTGCAAGTTGTCTGACTAATAGCTGGTTCTATCAATTGGCTCTGGCAGTGCCACGTATCTAAAGGGCCCTCATCTGCAGTAGAGAACTCACCCCAGAGGCACAGAAATCTCATTGAAGTTTCTCATTAAAGTTTCTCACTCAAGTTTCTGGTGAAGTTTCTCATTTTCAAGTCAGTAGCCTTGAGCTTCGCTGCAAGGGTAGTTCAGCTGTAATTTAGATCTTCACATTGGTTTTATTTAAGCTCATTTTAGTTCCTCAGAAAAAAATCCTATGGTATTTTGTGCAGCCCAGAGCGCCAGTATTTGTATTGTAGATCTTGTTTTAAATAGGGAAGAGGAAACTTTATAGTCTGGGCATCTGCAGTGATGATTCTACAATACCAAATGATGTCCTTGTAAAATATGCAATGGGTTGTTGCACACTGGCTAAAACATGAGAAACTTACAGTAGGTTTCATGTGCAGGGTGAAATTTAACTTGAGAAAGCAGTCTCTCAACATGGGATCTGTGTATTTCAACTGCTATCATTAGCTAGTATTTTCAAAACTACCAATGTAGTTTCGACTAAACATGAAATATCCCTTTGTAACAGCAGTGAAGTTCATTCTACCCTTTCTGTTACCCCACTTTCTCTCTCTCTTTCTCTCTCTCTCTCTCTCTCTCTCTCTCTCTCTCTCTCTCTCTCTCTCTCTCTCTCTCTCTCTCGTTCTCTATCTTTCTTACCTCCCCTCTGTCGCCCCCTTTGCTGTCCCTCCCGCTCCGGCTCCCCCTCCTCATCCCCCTCTCCACAATCCTCCCCCGTCTTCCCCATCTCCTCCTCTCCCAGTGCGTCGTGTGCCCCCTCGTTTCTCCATCCTGCCCTCCAACCATGAGATCATGCCCAGCGGCAGCATCAACATCACCTGTGTGGCGGTGGGTTCACCCATGCCCTACGTCAAATGGATGCTGGGTAGTGAGGACCTGACACCTGAGGACGAGATGCCGGTGGGACGGAACGTTCTGGAGCTCAACGGCATCAGGGAGTCGGCCAACTACACCTGTGTGGCCATGAGCAGTCTGGGGGTTATAGAGGCCACTGCACAGGTGTCAGTTAAGAGTAAGGGACAACCTTTCTCTTTCTAATTGTGCTCTCTCTGTCTCTCCCTCTCCCCAACTTTGTTACCACCGTATTAGAGAGTAAGGGCCATCTATGATCTCGCAGGTGTCCGTCAAGAGTAAGGGCCACTTTTCTCCCCGTCTGCCTTAAGACATTAAGGACAGTTGAACAAATGTCTCCTTCTCCCTTCATAGCTCTTCCCAAGCCTCCCGGTACCCCCATCGTCACGGAGACGACTGCCACTAGCGTCACCATCACCTGGGACTCCGGTAACCCCGACCCGGTGTCTTATTACATCATCCAGTACCGGGCCAAGGCACCAGACAGCAAGTATGAGACGGTGGACAGTATCACCACCACCAGGTACAGCATTGGAGGGCTCTACCCCAACACAGAGTATGAGATCAGGGTGTCGGCCTTCAACAGCATCGGCCAGGGACCCTCGTCCACCCGGGTGGAGGCCAGGACAGGGGAGCAGGCCCCGGCTAGCCCACCCAGGAACGTCCAGGCCAGGATCATCTCCAAGAACACTGTCATGGTACGCTGGGAGGAACCAGAGGAGCCCAACGGACAGGTCAGTGGTGATTTGTTTGTTAGTTGTTTTGTTAAAGGTACAATTACATTTTTATCTCAATATTTAATAACTTCTGGGTAACAATTAAGTACCTTACTGTGATTGTTTTCAATTAAAATGGTCAAAAAGAAACAAAAATAGCTTCTTAACAAAGCAATTGTTCAAGCAAAGATTTTTGTCTGTCTAGGTGTGGGGAGGATAAAACTTAAAACTAGCTGTTATTGGCAGAAATGTTTGGAACTCTCTTATTGGTCTATTAACTAATTTAACGCCTGGTTATGTCACCAGGCAGGCCAAAATATAATCATTTTAACAATTTCACAATATTATTCCAACCTCATAGTGTGGAAATATATACACTGCTCAAAAAAATAAAGGGAACACTTAAACAACACATCCTAGATCTGAATGAAATAAATAATCTTATGAAATACTTTTTTCTTTACATAGTTGAATGTGCTGACAACAAAATCACACAAAAATGATCAATGGAAATCCGATTTATCAACCCATGGAGGTCTGGATTTGGAGTCACTCAAAATGAAAGTGGAAAACCACACTACAGGCTGATCCAACTTTGATGTAATGTCCTTAAAACAAGTCAAAATGAGGCTCAGTAGTGTGTGTGGCCTCCACGTGCCTGTATGACCTCCCTACAACGCCTGGGCATGCTCCTGATGAGGTGGCGGATGGTTTCCTGAGGGATCTCCTCCCAGACCTGGACTAAAGCATCCGCCAACTCCTGGACAGTCTGTGGTGCAATGTGGCGTTGGTGGATGGAGCGAGACATGATGTCCCAGATGTGCTCAATTGGATTCAGGTCTGGGGAACGGGCGGGCCAGTCCATAGCATCAATGCCTTCCTCTTGCAGGAACTGCTGACACACTCCAGCCACATGAGGTCTAGCATTGTCTTGCATTAGGAGGAACCCAGGGCCAACCGCACCAGGATATGGTCTCACAAGGGATCTGAGGATCTCATCTCGGTACCTAATGGCAGTTAAGGCTACCTCTGGCGAGCACATGGATGGCTGTGCGGCCCCCCAAAGAAATGCCACCCCACACCATGACTGATCCACCGCCAAACCGGTCATGCTGGAGGATGTTGCAGGCAGCAGAACGTTCTCCACGGCGTCTCCAGACTCTGTCACGTCTGTCACATGTGCTCAGTGTGAACCTGCTTTCATCTGTGAAGAGCACAGGGCGCCAGTGGCGAATTTGCCAATCTTGGTGTTCTCTGGCAAATGCCAAACGTCCTGCACGGTGTTGGGCTGTAAGCACAACCCCCACCTGTGGACGTCGGGCCCTCATACCACCCTCATGGTGTCTGTTTCTGACCGTTTGAGCAGACACATGCACATTTGTGGCCTGCTGGAGGTTATTTTGCAGGGCTCTGGCAGTGCTCCTCCTGCTCCTCCTTGCACAAAGGCGGAGGTAGCGCTCCTGCTGCTGGGTTGTTGCCCTCCTACGGCCTCCTCCACGTCTCCTGATGTATTGGCCTGTCTCCAGGTAGCGTCTCCATGCTCTGGAAACTACGCTGACAGACACAGCAAACCTTCTTGCCACAGCTCGCATTGATGTGCCATCCTGGATGAGCTGCACTACCTGAGCCATTTGTGTGGGTTGTAGACTCCGTCTCATGCTACCACTAGAGTGAAAGCACCGCCAGCATTCAAAAGGGACCAAAACATCAGCCAGGAAGCATAGGAACTGAGAAGTGGTCTGTGGTCTCCACCTGCAGAACCACTCCTTTATTGGGGGTGTCTTGCTTATTGCCTATAATTTCCACCTGTTGTCTATTCCATTTGCACAACAGCATGTGAAATTTACTGTCAATCAGTGTTGCTTCCTAAGTGGACAGTATGATTTCACAGAAGTGTGATTGACTTGGAGTTACATTGTGTTGTTTAAGTGTTCCCTTTATTTTTTGAGCAGTATATAAAACACAGGAAAGTAAGTTGACTGCACTGGTTCTTTAATTTATTAATAATAATTTACTAATGTACTCCTTTCTTTATTTATAATGTATTATGTTATTAATCTGTAAATGTATGAATGTATTAATTAGAATGTTATCAGAAGAGAATAAATGGCCAAGACAGGGATAATAAACAGTGATCAACATCTCTGACAGAGACACCACTGAGGCGCAATAGTAACTGAGTTAGTTAGATAAACATCACATTTTCCTCTGTTGTCCCTGGACAGTCTAAACATAATAAGCTGCATAATGGTTGCCTGGCGACTCACCCTGAATTTAAATCCGCTGCTCTATCGATCATCGTAGAGAAGAAACGTCAGTTTGGCCGGAGCAATGTGGATGGGTAGCCAGGCAGTCATCATAAACAACAGTAATTACAACGGCGTGGAGGTGGGGCAGTGGAGGTGGGGCAGTGCATCATAAAAAAAACATTACATTTTTAATCATGGACTATAGTGATTAGGCTTTAGGTAAAGAAAGTGTCCATGAAGTTAATTCAGTTATTTAATGATAACGGTAATGATATTTCAACCTCAAAGCGATTGCAATTTTTATCTAGCTCAACAACATACAGGTCCGGTCCAGTATCATTTGTTCTGGGAATTGACGTCACAATATATAATAACTTCCAAGCTCAAACAAGTCTATGGGACCAGACAATGAAAGGCTAATTATAGAAAACAGCAGAAAGGAGATTCTCTCCATTGTCTAACTGTCCCTCTCTTTCTGTGGTCCCTCCCTCCAGGTGAAAGGTTACCGGGTGTACTACACCATGGACCCATCTCAGCCCATGAGTCTGTGGCAGATCCATAATGTTCAAGACAGCACCATCACCTCCATCCAGAGCCTGGTACCCTCTGAGACATACACTGTCAGAGTCCTGGCCTTCACCTCTGTGGGAGACGGACCCTTCTCTGACCCCGTCCATGTCAAAGTGCTGCCCGGAGGTCAGTGTGTCTGTGGGTTTGTGTGTGTGTCTGTGGGTTTGTGTCTGTTACAAATCCCTTTGGCCCTGCAGTCTAGGGGGGGATGGAAACGAGACCCATAACATAACTCATGCAAATTATAACAGTGAAAAGGAACAGTGAGAACAAAAACCACAGACAACTTAAATCTACCGTCAAACACTATAGGTTTATTTGGTAAACACACGGTAAAGGGGGGCGGGAAGAGGGACTGACCTGGACCCAAGGAAAGAAAGAAATATCCCAAAACACCCCAAAGCTAGACTAGCCTGCTTTAAGAACAGCTAGCTACAGTGAGGGAAAAAAGTATTTGATCCCCTGCTGATTTTGTATGTTTGCTCACTGACAAAGAAATGATCACTCTATAATTTTAATGGTAGGTTTATTTGAGAGACAGAATAACAAAAAAATCCAGAAAAACGCATGTCAAAAATGTTATAAATTGATTTGCATTTTAATGAGGGAAATAAGTATTTGACCCCCTCTCAATCAGAAAGATTTCTGGCTCCCAGATGTATTTTATACAGGTAACGAGCTGAGATTAGGAGCACACTCTTAAAGGGAGTGCTCCTAATCTCAGTTTGTTACCTGTTTAAAAGACACCTGTCCACAGAAGCAATCAATCAGATTCCAAACTCTCCACCATGGCCAAGGCCAAAGAGCTCTCCAAGGATGTCAGGGACAAGATTGTAGACCTACACAAGGCTGAAATGGGCTACAAGACCGTTGCCAAGCAGCTTGGTGAGAAGGGGACAACAGTTGGTGTGATTACTCGCAAATGGAAGAAACACAAAAGAACTGTCAATCTCCCTTGGCCTGGGGCTCCATGCAAGATCTCACCTCGTGGAGTTGCAATGATCATGAGAACGGTGAGGAATCAGCCCAGAACTACACGGGAGGATCTTGTCAATGTTCTCAAGGCAGCTGGGACCATAGTCACCAAGAAAACAATTGGTAACACACTACGCCGTGAAGGACTGAAATCCTGCAGCACCCGCAAGGTCCCCCTGCTCAAGAAAGCACATATACATGCCCGTCTGAAGTTTGCCAATGAACATCTGAATGAGTCAGAGGACAACTGGGTGAAAGTGTTGTGGTCAGATGAGACCAAAATGGAGCTCTTTGGCATCAACTCAACTCGCCGTGTTTGGAGGAGGAGGAATGCTGCCTATGACCCCCAAGAACACCATCTCCACCGTCAAACATGGAGGTGGAAACATTATGCTTTGGGGGTGTTTTTCTGCTAAGGGGACAGGACAACTTCACCGCATCAAAGGGACGATGGATGGGGCCATGTACCGTCAAATCTTGGGTGAGAACCTCCTTCCCTCAGCCAGGGCATTGAAAATGGGTCGTGGATGGGTATTCCAGCATGACAATGACCCAAAACACACAGCCAAGGCAACAAAGGAGTGGCTCAAGAAGAAGCACATTAAGGTCCTGGAGTGGCCTAGCCAGTCTCCAGACCTTAATCCCATAGAAAATCTGTGGAGGGAGCTGAAGGTTCGAGTTGCCAAACGTCAGCCTCGAAAACTTAATGACTTGGAGAAGATCTGCAAAGAGAAGTGGGACAAAAATCACTCCTGAGATGTGTGCAAACCTGGTGGCCAACTACAAAAAACGTCTGACCTCTGTGATTACCAACAAGGGTTTTGCCACCAAGTACTAAGTCATGATTTGCAGAGGGGTCAAATACTTATTTCCCTCATTAAAATGCAAATCAATTTATAACATTTGACATACGTTTTTCTGGATTTTTTTGTTGTTATTCTGTCTCTCACTGTTCAAATAAACCTACCATTAAAATTATAGACTGATAATTTCTTTGTCAGTGGGCAAACGTACAAAATCAGCAGGGGATCAAATACTTTTTTCCCTCCCTGTAACTAACCAAAAATACAGTGGGTGGTCCACCCAGTTGTAACTAGGGTATTTAGACAAAGTTTACCTACGGGTAGTGTATGCCCATGGGTGACTTGTCTTGGTAACCCCTTTTCCCACCAACAAACAAACAAACAGTCATGAAGCACAACAATACACACTCACATAATTCCAGACAACTGTGACATGTAGCAACAGAGAGACAGCAACTGACTGGATTTTTAAACCAAGGGAAAGGGGATGTGATTGGGTAAGGGAGAAGGAGCAGGTGTCTTCTGATTGCCGACACCGGTGAATAGGGGAGAAGGAAAGAAAATACACACACAGGATACCTGTATCCGTAATAATGTCTGTGGGTTTGTTCCCTTTTCTGACCCGGTTCATGTCAAAGTGCTTCAGTACTGTTTAAGGTCAGTAACACAAATCTTGTGTAGAACTACAGGGCTGGGATGGGATTTGTCTGTTTAAATAAAGGATGAATAGAACAGTCTAGAAGCTACTAACTGACTGGATGCTGGAGAGGTGAGTTCTAACTGTTGTCCTGTCTCCTCTTCTATCCCCTGTAGTTCCAGGGCAGCCAGGAAAGTTCAAAGTGGGCAAGGTAACGGAGACCAGTATAGAGCTGACCTGGGAACCGTCCTACATCAAGGAGGGCATCGTCAACTACGAACTGCTCTACAAACCTGTCAAGTTCGGCAGCCTGGTCAGACTTTTTTTCTTCCATACCAAGTAGATTTCATTAAAATGATAAAGCCCATTTATCAGATAATCCAGTTCTCTTTCTTTCTTTCTCTTTTTCTCTTTCTTTTATTCATGTTCTCTCTCCCCCCTTCTCCGTCTCTAACAGGAGAAGTTGACGTTTGGGCCCAGGGCGTCGTACACAGTGGAGGGTCTGAGGGCTAACACGGAGTACTCCTTCTCCCTGGCTGCCATTTCTAACAAAGGCATTGGAGCCTTTACCAACGAGCTGGTCCAGAGGACAGCACAAGCTAGTACGTTTCCCTCTGTCACACCTGCAAACACACACTGTGTAACGTTACAGTGTGATGTACTTGTATCCCTCACAGCTCACTGATCCCCCGGGAGTCGTCTACACACTCATCCATCTTGTCCACTCATCTATTCATTTATCTTGTTCACTCATCCGTTCATCCCTGCATCCATCTTCTATGTATTTAGAGTGTACCTGATGTTTAGCACACAAACAGTTTATTTTAACTTTCACAGTTTTCTCACACAGTGAAAAGTCCCGGATATACTGATCGGATAAGTCCGCTGTCTTCAGTTTTTCCATCTTGTTTCATTTTCTTCAGTCCTTCAGTTTCCTTTACTCCAAGGTGGGTCAAAGTGCCCTTTTTCTCCAGTTCAAGAAGCTCATTGTCAAAGGTCATCAGGATTAAATTATTTGAGGCTTTATTGGAGGTATGTGCTGGTCAGTCGGAGTCTAAGACCAAATCAAACTAATAGGCCTGTATCCAGCGGGGACTGGTGTAAAGGTACAGTATTACTTTTTAATATTTGTTACCTGTATAAAAAAAAGGACACCATATAATGTACATAGGACGTACAGCTAACTGCCAAAATAAAGGAAACACTTGAGTAAATGAGGGATACAAAGTATATTAAAAGCAGGTGCTTCCACACAGGTGTGGTTCCTGAGTTAATTAAGCAATTAACATCCCATCATGCTTAGGTTCATGTATGAATGCTGGGTAAGCCATTATTATGGACACTAGTTTGGCTATCATAGCTATGCCCCCATAGGATAACTATGCTCCCATCCACAGGGAAGTGGTCACTGAATGGTTTGATGAGCATGAAAACGATGTAAACCATATGCCAGGGCTGTCTCAGTCACCAGATCTAAACCCAATTGAACACTTATGGGAGATTCTGGAGCGGCACTTGAGACTGCATTTTCCACCACCATCAACAAAACACTAAATTATGGAACTTCTCGTGGAACAATGGTGTGGCATCCCTCCAATAGAGTTCCAGACACTTGTAGAATCTATGCCAAGGTGCAGTGAAGCTGTTCTGGATCGTGGTGGCCCAACGCCCTTTTGAGATGCTTTAGGCTGGTGTTTCTTTTATTTTGGCAGTTACCTGTATATTCACCAACAGAAACTTTATGCAACTTTTAACATGTTATATTTGGCTAGTTGGATGCCCCTTGATATGCTTGACCTACACATGGAGATTAGACACCTGGGTGGCAGGCTAGGGAGTGGCTGAATGTGGCAGATAAGAATTTAATTTCATGGAGCAGAATGCAGTTCACAGTTAGCTTGGCACGGTTTGCGTGCTGTCACTAGGCTTGGGTGCACATCGTGATTGTTCCCCCAGGCCACTGGTACTGGGACTGTGCAGTTGAAGTGTCAGACTGTCAGATTCACAAATCCATGAATGATGAACATATTCATGCACATATCTTTTCCTCTGAACCTTTGTTTGGTTGACATTTTGCTTGAATGGTGGTTGTTGCATGGTAAGAAGGTCCTATGTGATGGCTACGGGTGGGAAGGACAGGTAGGCATCTCAGACAGTGCCTGGTTGTGTCTCTTTTCCTTGCTGTTCTTCTGTCGCTCCGTCCAGTGCCTTGTCTCTCATTCTATCTCATAGTTCCTCTGAAATTGCATGAGGTCAACGTTAATGAAAGTATTTGGTGTTCGTTTTCATTTCAGCTCCCTCAAATCCTGCTCTCCACCTTTTTATATGACATTTGAAATATCCAATCCCCAAACTCAATTTTAAGAAATTCGATTGGGCAGTTTAAACTTTTACTGCAGCGGGTTAAATCAGGGTCACAGAGTGATTCTTGGTAGTCTTAAACAAATCTACTTTGAAACAAAAGTATCCACCTCACACACATGGTTATGGGCTTAAATAAAAGACGATACCTGCACCGGGTCAGATATAGAGTTGTAACATTTTGAGTTTGCATCCCAATACTACACTTTAAATACATCACAGAAGACTGACATATAACTAAACTGTTTGACATAGTAACACCGGATTTTTATTTATTTTTTATAATCTTTATTAATTATGAAATTATGAAAACATGAATAACATTCGCTTTTGGTCATTGACAGCAGGAAAGGGCTACAAAGCATTACTAAAATATATGAAGAGTTTGGCAAAGTTCCAACACAATTATTACATTCCACTGAGAATGTCAAGGAAAGAAACCTTGGTAGCAAAATAGAGGATAGACTGCAAAACTTCCCTGTGGCTCAGTTGGTAGAGCATGGTGTTTGCAACGCCAGCATGGTGTGTGCAACGCCAGGGTTGTGGGTTCGATTCCCACGGGGGGCCAGTACAAAAAAAAAAAAAAAAAAAAGCATGAAATGTATGCATTCACTACTGTAAGTCGCTCTGGATAAGAGCGTCTGCTAAATGACTAAAAAGTAAGTAAAAGTCAAAAGTAAAACTCTCCATAGTATCTACAGCAGGGATGGGCAACTTTGATGGGGTGAGGGCCACAGAAAATCTCAACTCATCATAGGGGGCAGCAGTAGTTTGTGGGTCTGCATATGCACTTCCATACCCACACATGTTGTCAGAGCTGACCCTACCCTTTTGGGGGCCCTTAGCAAAATATTGTTTTAGCGGCCCCCTTCTTGACAGTGGAGAGAAAAAAATTATGTTTTAGAGTACATTTCCTGCAATAGGGTAGAGAGAAATGATTGCAGTTTTAAATATGATACCTGAGTGAGAGACTAACAAAATCAATGGGGGCCCCCTGGTCGGTAATTCACCATGAATATTACAAGTTTACTGGCTGTTAGACTAACTTACTCGTCTAAAAAAAAATTCTGACATGGGCCAATTGAGTGACTGTCAGTGAGTGACATAACAAGAAAAAAACCGATGATGCACAACTAAATTTCACCTGGTGTATTCTACTATTCTAACTCTCAACAGGAAGTTGAGACCCCCCCAAATGTTTCTACTGTTTTTCATGTCTTTAGAAATGTATCCGTGGGCAGTTGCCCATCCCCGATCGACAGTATAGCGGCAGTTGCCCATCCCCCATCGACAGTATAGCGGCAGTTGCCCATCCCCGATCGACAGTATAGCGGCAGTTGCCCATCCCCCATCGACAGTATAGCGGCAGTTGCCCATCCCCCATCGACAGTATAGCGGCAGTTGCCCATCCCCGATCGACAGTATAGCGGCAGTTGCCCATCCCCGATCGACAGTATAGCGGCAGTTGCCCATCCCCGATCGACAGTATAGCGGCAGTTGCCCATCCCCCATCGACAGTATAGCGGCAGTTGCCCATCCCCCATCGACAGTATAGCGGCAGTTGCCCATCCCCCATCGACAGTATAGCGGCAGTTGCCCATCCCCCATCGACAGTATAGCGGCAGTTGCCCATCCCCCATCGACAGTATAGCGGCAGTTGCCCATCCCCCATCGACAGTATAGCGGCAGTTGCCCATCCCCCATCGACAGTATAGCGGCAGTTGCCCATCTCCCATCGACAGTATAGCGGCAGTTGCCCATCCCCCATCGACAGTATAGCGGCAGTTGCCCATCCCCCATCGACAGTATAGCGGCAGTTGCCCATCCCTGATCTACAATATAGCTCTGTTCTTATCCAGCCAAGCAAAACTAAGCAGAGCTGTGTCTCTAGACAATGTCTTAAAGGCCCTCTTCCCAGTCGTAAATCACTGTGCCGCCATTGGTCAGAGCAGGCAGGTGAAAGCCAATCATCTGGTATCAGTTACACATCCTCCTGGGTAGTAATTAAGTTGTCCTTTATCTCATTACCTAGCTAACATGATTAATTCCTTTCTTCCTCCATAAAGCTTTGTCTTCTGTGTTGAAGCCCTTGTCTTCTGTGTTGAAGCCCTTGTCTACTCTATTGAACTGCTGTGTCGAAGCCGTTGTCTTCTGTGTCGAAGCCGTTGTCTTCTGTGTCAAAGATTTTGTCTTCTGTGTCGAAGACTTTGTCTTCTGTGTTCAGCTGTGTCATGTTTGTTTTTATTTTGAGGCCTTCTCTTTTAATTTAGTTTTCCTTTTTTTATTTGTATTTACTTTTTCTTCTATCCTTTTGTTTTGGTTTTTCACCCTCTTTCCGCCACTGTCTCTTTGCTCTCCCTTTCTATTTCTTCACCGCGTTCCATACTCCCCCGGCCTTGCACACTTCCTTATCCTGACCCTCATCCAATCAGAGCCCTCGGCTGCTCCCCTGGGCGTGTCCTGTGACAGCCCCAGCTCCACCTCCCTGAGGGTAAGTTGGACACCGCCGCCCACTGAGACCCAAAATGGCACACTGACTGCTTATGTGCTGCGCTACCAGCAAGTGGTGTCTGGGGCCGAAGTCAAAGGTCAGGGTCCAGAGGTGAAGGGGCCTCTCATCCCCCCAGAGCAGGGGCAGGCGGTGGTGGAGGGGCTGGAAAAGTGGACCTGGTACCGCGTTAGCCTGGCAGCCTTCACTACCGAGGGGTCTGGACCAGAGAGTCCAGCGCTGCTCTGCCGCACAGACCACGATGGTGAGTGAGTGTGTGTTCGTGTCAGAGAGATATCAAACAAGTTTGAGACGAGAATGTTTGAAGCAGGGTAGATGGATGGCTGAAGTTCTAGATTAGCTGATCGATGCGTTGATTGAGAAATTAGAAGTATGTGTGTGTTCCTTAGTCCCAGGTGCGGCCCCTCGGCAGGTGGAGGTCCGGCCCTTCAACTCCACTGCTCTTAGGGTCACCTGGCGATCTGTGTTGCCAAGGCAACGCCAAGGTCAGATCCGTGGTTACCAGGTGCACTATGCTCGTGTGGAGAGTGGCTCATCACGCAGCCTTCCTCGAATCAAAGACCTGCTATTGGACGACAGCCAGGTGAGGTCATCGCCTTCTTATTTTTCTTATTTTCCGTTAAAAAAATTCATTTGAATATCTTCTCAACAGTCACGTACATATGTACTTTCAAAGATGACATATATTTGCCAGCTATCACACCTCTGCAGGTCATTGTTCAGTTAAAGTGAAGCAAATAATTTATCTCACTGAGTCTGCAGTACACATCACCTCCCACCAATGTTCCCTCTAAGCTGCGGGCATGTGCAGCACGCAGCGCCCCCGGGACTGCCGGAGCAGAAGATATATCAGCATGTGCAGAGAAGCACGAGATTGAACTTCACTCAACTTTCTAGAGTTTTCCCCGTTAGTTAACACTATCAACGTTTCCCTTTACTGTGGGAATTGTGATCGAATCAACGCAATATTAGCCACTTTCAATGCAACATACCGAAACAAAACAAACTATGCAAGATTTAGTATGCTAAATTAACTATGCAAGAGATTTTATTGTAGGCAGAGCGCATCGGAGTGGGATTCTATTGCATTGACAGGCACGACTCAGGCCGGTGCACCATAACCAATCAGAGCTGCAGTAGGCCTATATGCAAATAGACCATTGCCATATATTGAATTGAACCATTACATTTGAACTGGACTGCTTTACAGCATGAGGGGTTGTGATTATTATGCGCTTGTTTTGAGATCAAAGTGAGAGCTACATGTAGCCATGTGTCCACATTTGTTCATATTATTTACTAGTTAGCGAGTTATTAGCCCAGTCATAGGTCATTTATAGTCTGAAATGTGGAAGTGATCGCTTCCTACAAGAGCACAAAACATGAACATTTCTAGACATCTTTGAAAAGCGAGTCAGGTAAAAAGCTTTTTTCCTGTCTTAAAGGGGCCGTATTGTATTTTGAGACGGGCTTGAATAAGCTAAGAAGCCAATACTGTAGGCAGAGGGTAGCATCGTTTCATAGATTCTCTGTATTAATAATAATGCATTTTGTTTTGTAAAGTGGTTTCTTGGCCACTGTTAAAACAGTCAATAATAGCAGGTACAGCATCAGTGTTCACAGTAAACGCTCGCCGGAAGTTGCACAGAATTTTCACATTTGTGCTCAGCAGACCTGAAACTCAGTGGCAAAAAAAATGGAGGGAGCTTTGCCTCCCACTACGCTCCCATTTCCTCCTCCTTTATCTAATCTCTTCTCTCGACTCATTCACTCTCCTCCCTCTCTCTCTCCCCTCCGGGTCTAACCGTGGGATCAGTTTGTGGAGGATGACTCTACTGAATATGTGAGTATGGATCATTCTGTCAGTATTAAACTGAACCTACAGTGGTAGTGGTTATGCTGTACATTGCATAAGTAAGCTATGAACTCCTCATTAGGAGATGCCTTCTATCTGAGAGACAGTCAGTTTGTAACGTCTCTATGTAGAGTAATAGGACAGAGTGAGCTAATACTATGTAATGTGTTAGTAGAGAAATGGAGGGCTAGGGAGAGGGAAGAGGAGAGGGAGGTTTATGAGGCTTAGCTGAAAAAGTATCTTGTGTGTGTGACTCTGTAGGAGATGATAGTGGGGGGTCTGAAGCCTGAGATGTGGTACTCTGTGTCTGTGGCGGCTTACACCACTAAAGGGGATGGAACACACAGTAAAGCCAGGGTGGTGCAGACACCGGGGATTGGTGAGCATTGCACACACTCAAACAGAATAAGATCACTAACAAATGCACACACAATACACACACGATAGCATATTAGACATACAGTATATGAATGTTTCAAAGGCACAATGCAGAACTGACATGTCTGTGCCTCTCCCTCCTCTTGTCTGCAGTGCCTGGTGCCCCCTCCCTGTCGGTGCGCCCAGGGTCTGAGCCCTCCATGGTGGTGAGATGGGGGCCCCCTACTGAGGGGTCAGACTCAGGTCCAGGGGCCAAAGGGTCTGAAGTTCAGATCCAGGGTTTCCAGCTACAATTTGGGCTGAAGAATGCAACCCTGGACACTACGGTGGAGTTTTCGGCCAGGGAGCGAACGTACACACTCACAGACGTCATTCCAGGATTGACCTATGTCGTTACCCTTTCCGCCAAAAGCCGGTCAGGGTACGGAGACGAGGCACGGGAGGAACTCAAGATGCCTGAGTACCCACCCAGGGGCTACCCTCAAATCTCAGAATACATTAACGCCACCTGCTGTTCGCTCCAGTTCTCCTGGCTGCCCCCTGTGCCAAGCGAGCGAAATGGTGTGATCACCGAATACACAATAGCTTATCGGGAAGCAGGGGGTCTTAACCATCTGGGCATTGACCCTCTGGGACCCCCTCGCCAGATCACGCTCCCGGCCATTGTGTCCAGCTACACCATTCTGGGCCTGAACCACAACACAGGGTACGAGGTGCAGATGTGTGCCCACACCAGCGTAGGTCCCGGCCCCTTCAGTCCCCCGCTGCTGTATCGCACACTGGCCTTCGAGACAGGTAGGGCTGGCCTGGGGCCTGGGGCCTGGCACAGGGCTCCAGAGAAACCCCCCTATTCACTCTAAACACTGGTCTAGAGTCATATTTTTTTTATTTTAATCTGAACCTTGAATATCATAGTCCAAAATGCAAAGCTGACTCTGGGCCAGTTATAAGGGTCAACTTTCACCCACAGGGTGGTTGAAAACGAGTCCACTGGAAAAAACTGCAAATCCTAGTCTCTTCCTCCTCCCACACCTACTCCACACCTACTCCTCACCTCCAAGGAAAACTGACTGAATGCCACATGAATGTATAGAGAACACGCTCACACCCACAGGTAAAAGTCAGTAGAAAAGCCGGACTGGTTGTGAACTGTGAGGTAAGTGTTGAGTATGGGCTCCTTGGCTGACTGAACGAGGCTTTCGTTTAATACACATGGTTTGTTTCTAAAGGTAAGCTTTTACCTCCTTTTGGATTGACCTAACCTGTTCCAACCTTTGTTGACATGCTGTTAACATGTTTTGTAGCCCTCACACTCACCAGTAGGCACTTCACCACTAACCAAACACATTCTTCAGTTCTGTTGCTCTCCATCCACTCTTCACTCTGATCAATCAATCCACCCTCTTCACCTCCTCCTACTCTTCCTCTAAACCTTCATCTGCCGTTCCCACTACCACCATGTCTAAAGACCCGCACCTACCCTCCATCACCCACTAACAGATCTACAGGGTGGAAGCAGAGGAGTGGAGAGGTTGAATGGCACACTGCAATCTAAAGATGACCTTGCTTTGACTGTCTAACATCCTCTCATCCACTTCACAGCGACCTGGTAGCTCCTTGAGAAGAGAGTTGTTTGGCAGTTAAATATTCTGTGTGTTCTGTTCTGGAAATGTTCCGGAGCGAATTAGGCTAGAACGAGATAAAGTGGGATTACACAGATTATGTCATCATAAAGAGGATGATGAACAGGGCACAACTGTTCCTATCTCTTCAATTCTATTCACTCTTATTTGCTACTCAGTGCCCATATACGTACTTCCTGAAGAATCTTGAGATGTATGACATCACTGTATAATTCTTCTTAATCTTATTTTAGGAATTAGGATCCTTTGTTATTATAGAACCCACTAGAATGGGTTGGTAGCTTTTCCACAAAGGGTTAAGGACAGATGAGACATGTGAATGGGGTGGTCTATACCGCCACTGACCATGTGTCTGTTTTCCCGTCTTCCAATCAGATGTCCCGAGGAATTTCTCAGTGAACCTGGCGACCAAGACGAGCGTTCTCCTGACCTGGGAGTTCCCTGAGAGCCCCTACCCCTACCATTTCACTGTGAGCGCGTGTGTAAACAACTGTGTGTGTACATATGCATAAGTTTCAAGTTTTAATGTCAAGTGCACAAGTAAAGTGAAATGCCTTTCTTGCAAGCTCTAAACCCAACAATTCAATAATCAATGTGGTATTAAATATATCATGAGAATTAAAAAAACATACAATAAATAAATAAGAACATGAGAAGTAAGTAATTTATATACTGGTTAAGTTTCAATATCATATATACAATGTGCAGGGATACTGGCGTGATAGAGGTAGATACAGTGCCTTGCGAAAGTATTCGGCCCCCTTGAACTTTTCGACCTTTTGCCACATTTCAGGCTTCAAACATAAAGATATAAAACTGTCCTTTTTTGTGAAGAATCAACAACAAGTGGGACACAATTATGAAGTGGAACGAAATTTATTGGATATTTCAAACTTTTTTAACAAATAAAAAACTGAAAAATTGGCCGTGCAAAATTATTCAGCCCCTTTACTTTCAGTGCAGCAAACTCTCTCCAGAAGTTCAGTGAGGATCTCTGAATGATCCAATGTTGACCTAAATGACTAATGATGATAAATAGAATCCACCTGTGTGTAATCAAGTCTCCGTATAAATGCACCTGCTCTGTGATAGTCTCAGAGGTCCGTTTAAAGCGCAGAGAGCATCATGAAGAACAAGGAACACACCAGGCAGGTCCGAGATACTGTTGTGGAGAAGTTTAAAGCCGGATTTGGATACAAAAAGATTTCCCAAGCTTTAAACATCCCAAGGAGCACTGTGCAAGCGATAATATTGAAATGGAAGGAGTATCAGACCACTGCAAATCTACGAAGACCCAGCCGTCCCTCTAAACTTTCAGCTCATACAAGGAGAAGACTGATCAGAGATGCAGCCAAGAGGCCCATGATCACTCTGGATGAACTGCAGAGATCTACAGCTGAGGTGGGAGACTCTGTCCATAGGACAACAATCAGTCGTATACTGCACAAATCTGGCCTTTATGGAAGAGTGGCAAGAAGAAAGCCATTTCTTAAAGATATCCATAAAAAGTGTCGTTTAAAGTTTGCCACTAGCCACCTGGGAGACACGCCAAACATGTGGAAGAAGGTGCTCTGGTCAGATGAAACCAAAATCGAACTTTTTGGCAACAATGCAAAACGTTATGTTTGGCGTAAAAGCAACACAGCTCATCACCCTGAACACACCATCCCCACTGTCAAACATGGTGGTGGCAGCATCATGGTTTGGGCCTGCTTTTCTTCAGCAGGGGCAGGGAAGATGGTTAAAATTGATGGGAAGATGGATGGAGCCAAATACAGGACCATTCTGGAAGAAAACCTGATGGAGTCTGCAAAAGACCTGAGACTGGGACGGAGATCCAAAACATAAAGCAAAATCTACAATGGAATGGTTCACAAATAAACATATCCAGGTGTTAGAATGGCCAAGTCAAAGTCCAGACCTGAATCCAATCGAGAATCTGTGGAAAGAACTGAAAACTGCTGTTCACAAACGCTCTCCATCCAACCTCACTGAGCTCGAGCTGTTTTGCAAGGAGGAATGGGCAAAAATTTCAGTCTCTCATTTACATTTACATTACATTTAAGTCATTTAGCAGACGCTCTTATCCAGAGCGACTTACAAATTGGTGCATTCACCTTAAGATATCCAGTGGAACAACCACTTTACAATAGTGCATCTAAATCTTTTGGGGGGGGGGGGGTTAGAAGGATTACTTTATCCTATCCCAGGTATTCCTTAAAGAGGTGGGGTTTCAGGTGTCTCCGGAAGGTGGTGATTGACTCCGCTGTCCTGGCGTCATGAGGGAGCTTGTTCCACCATTGGGGTGCCAGAGCAGCGAACAGTTTTGACTGGACTGAGCGGGAACTGTGCTTCCTCAGAGGTAGGGAGGCGAGCAGGCCAGAGGTGGATGAACGCAGTGCCCTTGTTTGGGTGTAGGGCCTGATCAGAGCCTGAAGGTACGGAGGTGCCGTTCCCCTCACAGCTCCGTAGGCAAGCACCATGGACTTGTAGCGGATGCGAGCTTCAACTGGAAGCCAGTGGAGAGAGCGGAGGAGCGGGGTGACGTGAGACAACTTGGGAAGGTTAATGTGCAAAACTGATAGAGACATACCCCAAGCGACTTACAGCTGTAATCGCAGTAAAAGGTGGCGCTACAAAGTATTAACTTAAGGGGGCTGAATAATTTTGCACGCCCAATTTTTCTGTTTTTTATTTGTTAAAAAAGTTTGAAATATCCAATAAATTTCGTTACACTTCATGATTGTGTCCCACTTGTTGTTGATTCTCCACAAAAAATTACAGTTTTATATCTTTATGTTTGAAGCCTGAAATGTGGCAAAAGGTTGAAAAGTTCAAGGGGGCCGAATACTTTCGCAAGGCACTGTATGTATAAGGGTAAGGTGACAGGGATACTGGAGTGATGGAGGTAGATATGTATAGGGGTAAGGTGACTAGGCATCAGGATATATGATAAACAGAGTAGCAGCAGCGTATGGGTGTGTGTGTGTGTGTGTGTGTGTGTGTGTGTGTGTGTGTGTGTGTGTGTGTGTGTGTGTGTGTGTGTGTGTGTGTGTGTAGAGTCAGTATAAATGTATGTGCAAATTAAGTCAGTGTGTTGGAGTGTGTGTTGGAGTGCCAGTGTGCGTGAGTGTGTAGAGTCCTGTGAGTGTGCATAGAGACAAAAATACAAATTAAATACAAGGGTCAACTCAGACAATCTGTGTAGCCATTTTGTTAGATATTTAGCAGTCTTATGGCTTCGGGGCTGTTCAGGAGCCTGTTGCTGTCAGACTTGATGCACCGGTACTGTTTGCTGTGGCGGAAACAGTGACAACAGTCTATGGCTTGAAGGGATAGCGTCTTTAACGATTTTCCGGGCCTTCTTTCACACCGCCCTCTGTAGTGCCATGCGATAGAGGGCGGTGCTGTTGCCATACCAAGCAGTGATGCAGCCAGTCAAGATGCATTCAATGGTGCAGCAGTAGAACTTCGAGCATCTGGGGGCCCATGCCAAACCTTTTCAACCTCCTGAGGGGGAAGAGGGGCTGTTGTGCCTTATTCACGACTGTGTGTGTGGACCATTTTAAGACCTTAGTGATGTGGATACCGAGGAACTTGAAGCTCTCGACCTGCTCCGAGATCAGCGAGATCACCCAGTCCTCTGGGTTGGTGGAGGCACTCATGCACGGCACGGTGTTGTTATTATCGAAGTGTGCATAAAATGCATTGAGTTCGTCCGGTAGATAGGCATTGTTGGATAGATCACGGCTGGGTCTTCCTTTGTAATCCGTAATGGACTGTAGCCCCTGCCACGTGGTGGGCATCGGAGCCTGTGTAATAGGATTCCACCTTATTCCTATATTGTCCTTTTGCACGTTTGATGACTCTGCGAAGGTCATGGCGGGACCTCTTGTACTTGTTCCTGTGCTCAGCCGTAGCCTCAGGGTTGTCTGCGAAAACCCTGTGTCCAGTAGCCCTGTCCTTTAGCTCAGCGCCAAACTCAGTGTTAATCCAGGGCTTTTGATTGGGGAAGCAGCGAGCCTTTACTGTGGGGACAACGTCGCCGATGCATTTCCTAATGTAGCCGGTGACTGAGGTGGTTAGTTCGTTGGATAGCCATTGGGTGTATCTTGTCTGAAAGCCATGTTTCGGAAAAGCAGAGAATATTCCAGTCAAGAGAGTCCTGTTGGTTGCAAATCCGTAATCGGAGGTCATCCATCTTATTATCAAGTGACTGTACATCTGTACATTAGCCAGTAGAATGGAGGGAAGAGGTGGTTGGTTTTCCCTTCGCCTTAATGTCGCCAGGCCTCCCCTCTCTTGCCTCTGTAACGCCGGATTTTCCTCTTGCATACCCCGAAAATTGGGTCAGAATTACAGAAAGAGCCCAGGGCAGATGAGTCAAAGTTGTAGTAGAAGCTGGAATTGGGGTAAGTAACTACAGATCTGATGTTCAAGAGTTCTTGTTGGTTGTAAGAAATAATAGAAATAAACAGCTAAAGAATCACAAAATGGCAAAGTTGGGTTGGAGTTCGCAAAATGGCGACCATTAAGGATGGCGCCATCTTATTATGTGTGTGTATATGTGTGATCTTAGCTGTCAGAAATACCCTCCCCTATCCTATTCCTCCCAGGTGGAGTATAACCGCTTGAAGATGGAGGTGGATGCCAAGCTGAGGAAAGCAGTGATCCCCAACTTGCAGCCAGATACCGACTATGACTTCAAGATCACCTCGTCTGAGGGCAACATGGGCGGGCTGAGGCACCGCATCCACGCCAAGACCTCTCCACCAATTGCCATCCGCCGTCCAGAGATTGACCACACCCGTGACACGGAGACCACCATCACCATAATCCTGCCCTCGCTAGAGAACCGCATCCCTGTCAAGTAAGGGCTAGCCACAGGGTTGCTTTCTGCCGATTTTGATGGGCACACGGTTGCCTTCCAACAATATGATTTGTTTGGAAAATTCCAGAAAATTATGTCATGGCTTTAGAAGCTTCTGATAGGCTAATTGACATCATCTGAGTCAATTGGAGGTTTACCTGCGGATGTATTTCAAGGCCTACCTTCAAACTCAGTGCCTCTTTGCTTGACAATATGGGAAAATCTAAATAAATCAGCCCAAAATTGTAGAAGTATAAACACCATGGGACAACAAAGCCATCATACCGTTCAGGAAAGAGACTCGTTCTGTCTCCTAGAGATGAACGTACTTTGGTGCCAAAAGTGCAAATCAATCCCAGAACAACAGCAAAAGACCTTGTGAAGATGCTGGAGGAAACAGGTACAAAACTATCTATATCCACAGTAAAACGAGTCCTATATCGACATAACCTGAAAGGCCGCTCAGCAAGGAAGAAGCCACTGCTCCAAACCCGCCATAAAAAAGCCAGACTACGGTTTGCAACTGTACATGGGGACAAAGATCGTACTTTTTGGAGAAACGTCCTCTGGTCTGATGAAACAAAAATATAACTGTTTAGCCATAATGACCACCGTTATGTTTGGAGGAAAAAGGGGGAGGTTTGCAAGCCGAAGTACACCATCCCAACCGTGAAGCATGGGGGTGGCAGCATCATGTTGTGGGGGTGCTTTGCTGCAGGAGGGACTGGTGCACTTCACAAAATAGATGGCTGAGGAAAGAAGAAAAATTATGTGGATATATTGAAGCAACATCTCAAGACATCAGTCAGAAAGTTAAACCTTGGTCGCAAATGGTTCTTCAAAATGGACAATGACCGCAAGCATACTTACAAAGGTGTGGCAAAATGGCTTAAGGACAACAACGTCAAGGTATTGGAGTGACCATCACAAAGCCCTGACCTCAATCCCATAGAAAATTTGTGGGCAGAACTGAAAAAGCGTGTGCGAGCAAGGAGGCCTACAAACCTGACTCAGTTACACCAGCTCTGTCAGGAGGAATGGGCCAAAAATTCACCCAACTTATTGTGGGAAGCTTGTGGAAGGCTACCTGAAACATATGACCCAAGTTAAACAATTTTAAAGGCAATGCTACCAAATACTAATTGAGTGTATGTAAACTTCTGACCCACTGGGAATGTGATGAAAGAAATAAAAGCTGAAATAAATCATTCTCTCTACTATTATTCTGACATTTCACATTCTTAAAATAAAGTGGTGATCCTAACTGACCTAAGACAGGGAATTTTTGTTTGGATTAAATGTCAGGAATTGTGAAACTGAGTTTAAATGTATTTTAAGGTGTACTTCCGACTTCAGCTAGTAAACTGCCACAGAAAAGTTGTAATGAAATTCCCTGACAATGTGGTTGTTCCTCTGTCCTGTAGGAACCTGTATGTGGTGGTAGTTCCTCTGAAGAGGGCAAGGGGGGTCATTAGACACCTCAAGAGCCCAGACGAGATGGACTTGGAGGAGGTGAGAGCTCTCTGAGAACCTTTGCTCTTTTAGATTTTACCATGTGGTTTCTTCATGTTTACATAAACAAATGCATCAGTAACATCACCTCGCTCCCTCTCTCTCTCGCTCCCTCTCTCTCTCGCTCCCTCTCTCTCTCGCTCCCTCTCTCTCTCGCTCCCTCTCTCTCTCGCTCCCTCTCTCTCTCGCTCTCTCTCTCTCACTCCCTCTCTCTCTCACTCCCTGCCTCCCTCTCTCTCTCTCACTCCCTCTCTCTCTCACTCCCTGCCTCCCTCTCTCTCTCTCACTCCCTCCCTCGCTCTCCTTCTCTCTCTGTCTCTCTCTGTCTCCCAGTTGTTGAAGGACAGCAGTCAGAGACAGAGGGAATCTAGACAGCAGAAACAGGTAGACCTGCGCAGAGCCTACATCTCAGCCCTCTTCACCCCTGCTACTCTGCCAGCCTTCTTCACTCTGGGGGACCAGCTGGACTACGGAGGCTTTGAGAACCGCGCTCTAGAACCGGGACAGGAGTATGTGTTCTTCATCCTGGCGGAACTCAATGGCACCACAGTGGTACGGGCCAATCCAATTATGTTTGTTTTTGTGTGATTGTGTATACACTCTTAGAAAAAAAGGTGCTATCTAGAACCTAAAAGGGTTCTTCGGCTGTCCCCGCAAGAGAACCCTTTGAAGAACCCTTTTTGGTACCAGGTAGAACCCTATTTTGTTCCATGTAGAACCCTTGGGGACAGCCGAAGAAACCCTTTTGGAACCCTTTTTTCTAAGAGTGTATGCATTGTAGGACAGTGTGCATCCCTCTCACGTAGTCTTCTCTGTCATTCTCAAGAGACGTTGCAATACTTCTAAGACAATTAAATTCATGAAAATTAGGTTACATTTCCCCTGGCTACCCCTTACTGTGATATGTATTCCTCACTCACTGTGCTCTTTGTTTGTGTATTGTAGAAGATGTACGCGGACAGTCCGTACACAGAGCCAGTGATCGCTCCGGACTCAGACCCCCAGCCCCTGGACGCGGGGGATGGTCTGATCTGGGTGGTGGGACCCGTCCTGGCCGTGGTCTTCATCATCTGCATCGTCATCGCCATCCTGCTCTACAAGAAGTGAGTGAAACCCGCAGAGGGAGCACTGAACTTACAGCGATTTTATAGCTAACATGTATAACTACAGTATCTATCCATAACTAGCTAACACGCTATAACCTGCTTTTATGCTAATTATATAAATAGCTAACATGCTATAAGTAGCTAACACTTTATAACCAGCTTACATGCTAATAACAATGTTATAAGTAGCTAACATGCTAACACTCTATAACCAGCTTACATGCTAATGTTATAAATAGCTAACATGCTATAAGTAACTAACATGCTAACACTCTATAACCACCTCCATGCTAATAACTAGCTAACATACTGCTATAACTAACTAACATGCTAAGCACATACGGTGCTAGCCCACTATAACCATTGAAGTGTAGCTACCTCAGCTTACACAGTATACTGGCATAACAGGCAAAGATACAATAACCAGCATTGTAAGGAATGACTGCTAGCCTGACCCTGCTGAAAAGAAGTGTCATCCACAGAAAGTGGATTTTGAATATAAATGTATCATATAGATTTTTCTCTCTCCCTCTGTTCCTCTCCTCCTTTCATTATTCATTCCCTTGCTCGCTCCTGTTTCGGAAGCAACAAGCCAGACAGGTGAGTGTCGGCCATACTAAATAGTTGTCTTGATCTCAAAGGACAGATGATGCAGGGCAAAATCTAATGCTTAAATTGCAGTGTAGCAATTTATAGCAGTATAATATATGTTTAACTTGTGTTCATTAAGAAAATAGATTGTGATGAATACTGTTAGACAGTCATGAACTCTACTCTCTCTGGTGTGTCTCTTGTCTGGTGTGTCCCGTTGTTTCCGTCTCCCTGGTCCCTGAGCAGTAAGAGGAAGGACTCCGAGCCAGGCACCAAGAGCCTTCTGTGTAATGCTGAGATGATGGCCCATCACCCCACAGACCCCGTCGAGATGAGACGCATCAACTTCCAGACCCCTGGTATGTATTGTGCATACACACACACACACACACACACACACACACACACACACACACACACACACACACACACACACATTCTTCGATAACACATTCTTTATTGAAAAAAGACGGAAAAGTTTCTGAATTTATATGGTGGGAAAAACACTTTTTACATCAGCAGTTGTCACAAAGTGCTTATACAGAAACCCCTCCTAAGACCCCAAAGAGCAAGCAATGCAGAAGAACAGTGGCTTGGAAAAAGTCCCTAGAAAGGCAGGAACCTAGGAAGAAACCTAGAGAGGAACCTGGTTTTGAGGGGGGGCCAGTCCTCTTCTGGCTGTGCCGGGTGGAGATTATAAGGGTACATGGCCATTAAAACCAGCCGGGTCAAATAATAATCACAGCATTCAGAGGTTGAGACAAAATGTACGAGAGGGAGAATAGCCCACAAAGATGTCCCCCACCACACGAGCCTGAGGGGGGCGCAAAACCGAAAAGGAAGATCACATCAGTGAAAAAATCCTGGCATTACGTGAGCCACCCCTCTTAAGGAGGTAATGGGAGAGCGTGAGCAACCCAGTGACTCAGCCCCTGTAATAGGGTCAGAGGCAGAGAATCCCAGTAGAGAGAGGAGCAGGACAGGCAGAGACAGCAAGGGTGGTTCGTCACTCCAGTGCCTTGCCGTTCACCTTCACACCCCTGGGCCAGACTACATTCAATCATAGGACCTACTGAAGACATCAAATTTTAGTAGTCACATACACATATTTAGCAGATATTATTGCAGGTGTAGTGAAATGCTTGTGTTACTAGCTCCAACAGTGCAGTAGTATCTAACAATTCACAACAATACACACAAACCTAAAATTAAAATAATGGAATTAAGAAATATATAAATATTAGGACAAACAATGTCGGAGTGGCATTGACTAAAATACAGTAGAATAGAATACAGTATATACATATGAAATGAGTAAAGCAGTATGTAAACATTATTAAAGTGACTAGTGTTCCACGATTAAAGTGACCAGTGATTCCAAGTCTATGTACATAGGGCAGCAGTCTCTAAGGTGCAGGGTTGCTTAACCGGGTGGAAGCCGGTTGGACGCTTGCGTCCCACCTAGTCAACAGCCAGTGGAATCGCGTGGCGCGAAATACAAATACCTCAAAAATGCTATAACTTCAATTTGTCAAACATATGACTATTTTACACCATTTTAAAGACAAGACTCTCGTTAATCTAACCACATTGTCCGATTTCAAAAAGGCTTTACAGCGAAAGCAAAACATTAGATTATGTCAGGAGAGTACCCTGCCAAAAATAATCACACAGCCATTTTCAAAGCAAGCATTTATGTCACAAAAACCAAAACCACAGCTAAATTCAGCACTAACCTTTGATGATATTCATCAGATGACACTCCTAGGACATTATGTTATACAATACATGCATGTTTTGTTCAATCAAGTTCATATTTATATCAAAAACCAGCTTTTTACATTAGCATGTGATGTTCAGAACATGCATACCCACCACAAACTTCCGGTGAATTTACTAAATAACTCGACCATGCCTCACACAGGAAGCGGCGCAGGTCCTAATCCAGGCACTTGTCATCTCCCGTCTGGATTACTGCAACTCGCTGTTGGCTGGGCTCCCTGCCTGTGCCATTAAACCCCTACAACTCATCCAGAACGCCGCAGCCCGTCTGGTGTTCAACCTTCCCAAGTTCTCTCACATCACCCCGCTCCTCCGCTCTCTCCACTGGCTTCCAGTTGAAGCTCACATCCGCTACAAGTCCATGGTGCTTGCCTACGGAGCTGTGAGGGGAACGGCACCTCCGTATCTTCAGGCTCTGATCAGGCCCTACACCCAAACAAGGGCACTGCGTTCATCCACCTCTGGCCTGCTCGCCTCCCTACCTCTGAGGAAGCACAGTTCCCGCTCAGCCCAGTCAAAACTGTTCGCTGCTCTGGCACCCCAATGGTGGAACATGCTCCCTCACGACGCCAGGACAGCGGAGTCAATGACCACCTTCCGGAGACACCTGAAACCCCACCTCTTTAAGGAATACCTAGGATAGGATAAAGTAATCCTTCTAACCCCCCCCCCCCCTTAAAATATTTAGATGCACTATTGTAAAGTGGTTGTTCCACTGGATATCATAAGGTGAATGCACCAATTTGTAAGTCGCTCTGGATAAGAGCGTCTGCTAAATGACTTAAATGTAAATGTAAACTCACGATAAACGTTCACAAAAGACATAACAATTATTTTAAGAATTATAGATGCAGAACTCCTTTATGCAATCGCGGTGTCAGATTTTAAAATAGCTTTTCGGCGAAAGCACATTTGGCAATATTCTGAGTACATAGCCCGGCCATCACAGCTAGCTAATTTGACACCCACCAAGTTTGGGACAACCTAAACTCAGAATTACTATTAGAAAAATTGGATTACCTTTGCTGTTCTTTGTCAGAATGACCTCCCAGGACTTCTACTTCAACAACAAATGTTGTTTTGGTTCCAAATAATCCATAGTTATATTCAAATAGCTCCGTTTTGTTCGTGCGTTCAGGTCACTATCCGAAGGGTGACGTGCGAGCGCATTTCGTGACAAAACATTTCAAAATATTCCATTACCGTACTTCGAAGCATGTTAAAATCAATTTTTATGCTATTTTTATAGTAAAATAGCGATAATATTCCAACTGGGCGACGTTGCATTCATTCAAAGGCTGAAAGAAAAAAATGGAGAATTCTCATGAACGCGCATCTCCAGTGTCACTGTTCCCAGGCTGACCACTCACAAATTCTCCTGCTGTTCTTCGCCCAGAGACAGCAGACACCCCATTACACTTTCTGGCGTCTTCTGAGAGCCAATGGAAGCCTTAGAAAATGTCATGTTACAGCAGAGATGCTGTATTTTCGATAGAAATGCAACAGAAGGACAACAAATTGTCAGACAGGGCACTTCCTGTATGGAATCTTCTCAGGTTTTGGCCTGCCATATGAGTTCTGTTATACTCACAGACACCATTCAAACAGTTTTAGAAACTTTAGAGTGTTTTCTATCCAAATCGACTAATTATATGCATATTCTCGTTTCTGGGCAAGAGTAGTAACCAGTTTAAATCAGGTACGTTTTTTATCCGGCCGTGCAAATACTGCCCCCTAGCCCCAACAGGTTAACAGTCTGATGGCCTTGAGATAGAAGCTGGTGGTATATTGGCTATACATTTTTCAGTTTCTCGGTCCCAGCTTGGATGCACCTGTACTGACCTCGCCTTCTGGGTGACAGCAGGGTGAACAGGCAGTGGCTCGGGTGGTTGTCCTTGATGATCTTTTTGGCCTTCCTGTGACATCGGGTGCTGTAGGTGTCATGGAGGGCAGGTAGATTGCCCCCGGTGATGCGTTGTGCAGACCACCCTATGGAGAACCTTGCCATTGAGGTCGGTGCAGTTGCCAGGCTATGATACTGGCCAACAAGATGCTCTCGATTGTACATCTGTAAAAGTTTGTCAGGGTTTTGGGTGACCAGACAAATTTCTTCAGCCTCCTGAGGTTAAAGAGGCGCTGTTGCTCCATCTTCACCACACTGTCTGTGTGGGTGGACCATTTCAGTTTGTCTGTGATGTGTACGCCCATGAACTTAAAACTTTCCACCTTATCCACTGCTGTCCCGTTGATGTGGCTAGGGGGGTGCTCACTCTGCTGTTTCCTGAAGTCCACGATCGTCTCCTTTGTTTTGTTGACATTGAGTGAGAGGTTGTTTTCCTTACACCACACTCCAAGTGCCGGGGAGTACAGGGAGTACAGGAGAGGGCTGAGCACGCACCCTTGTGGGGCCCCAGTGTTGAGGGTCAACGAAGTGGAAATGTTGTTTCCTACCTTCACCACCCAGGGGCGGCCCGTCAGAAAGTCCAGTGTAGCAGTAAGACGTCTTTTGTCCTCGTCTTGTCGTGGCCCGTGTATACTTACTTCAAAATACTCTCCTGCAACCCGCCTCACCCAATGTGGTGTGGACCTGCTTTTTCTCTAAAGTATTTTTCTCTACCTCTAACTAGAATCTCCAACATAAGCTAGCCAGCTAACGGTCATCAGCTAACCTTTAGCTCGGAAAGCTCTCGCCACTTTGTACAACGCGAATCAACAGAGCATACCGGACCTATTTTTCTCTCCATATCCCCGGAATCCTACCACAAGCTCTGAACCTTCTCACCTACCGACCTTCGCAGCTAACATCCCCTGAATGTTAGCTGTCTAGAGCACAATGGACTGTTAGCTTACGAGGCCCATCGAATACATTCCGAAGCTACTAGCTAGCAGTCAGCTATCCTTTGCTAGCGGTCATCAGCTACCTTTTTCCCGGACAACTCTCGTCAGTCTGTACAGCGCGACTCAAACCAGAGCTAGTCGGACTTATTCTTCTCCATATCTCCGGATTCCTACCGCAAGCTCTGAACCTATTTTTATATATATATATATATATATATATATATTTTTTTTTTTTTCCCCCAGCTAGAATTATAGCAGCTAACGTCCCCTGAATGCACAGCCGCTAATCCACGGCCTGCTAGCTACCTAAACCACATTGGACTGCTGGCTGAAGAGGCCCTTCGGACATATTTCTTTAACTGCACAAGGAGGCCACAACAGACTTTCCTCCGTTGCGTCGCCCCTCTAAGGCCTTTGTTAGCCTGCTAGCCCGCCGCTAGCTGTCTGAAGCCACGCACTGGACTCTTATGATCACCCGGCTACGCATGCCTCTCCCTAACGTCACCATGCCTTGTCCATTGCTGTTTTGGTTTGTAACTATTGTTTTATTTCACTGTAGAGCCTCCAGCACTGCTCAAAACGCCTCGGCTAACAATTTAGTTCCACCTCCCACACACGCAGTGACATCACCTCGTTTAAATGCTATTTCTAGAGAAAATATCTCTTTCATTATCACTATATGCACAGGTTTACCCCCACTGTATTCACATCCTACTATACCTTTGTCTGTACATTATACCTTGAATATATTCTACCGTGCCCAGAAATCTGCTCCTTTTACTCTCAGTTCTAAACGTGCTAGACGTCCAGTTCTGTTAGCCTTTAGCCGTACCCTTATCCTACTCCTCCTCTGCTGATCTGGTGATGTAGAGGTTAATCCAGACCCTGCAGTGTCTAGCCCCACTCCCATCCCCCAGGCTCTCTCATTTGTTGACTTCTGCAACCGTAAAAGCCTTGGTTTCATGCATGTTAACATTAGAAGCCTCCTCCCTAAGTTTGTTTTATTCACTGCCCTAGCACACTCCACCAATCCGGATGTCCTAGCCGTGTCTGAATCCTGGCTTAGGAAGACCACCAAAAACCTTAACATTTCTATTCCTACCTATAACATTTTCTGACAAGATAGAACTGCCAAAGGGGGCGGTGTTGCAATCTACTGCAAAGATAACCTGCAGAGTTCTGTCTTACTATCCAGGTCTGTACCCAAACAATTCGAGCTCCTACTTCTAAAAATTAACCTTTCCAGAAACAAGTCTCTCACCGTTGCCACTTGCTATAGACCACCCTCTGCCCCCAGCTGTGCCCTCGACACCATATGTAATCCGATTGCCCCCCATCTATCTTCTGAGCTCGTGCTGCTAGGTGACCTAAACTGGGACATGCATAACACCCTGGCCATCCTACAATCTAGGCTTGATGCCCTCAACCTCACACAACTTATCAATGAACCTACCAGATATAACCCCAAATCCGTAAACAAGGGCACCCTCATAGATATCATCCTAACTAACTCGCCCTCCAAATACATATCTGCTGTTTTCAACCAAGATCTCAGCGATCACTGCCTCATTGCCTGCATCCGTAATGGGTCTGCGATCAAACGACCACCCCTCATCACTGTCAAACACTCCATAAAACACTTCTGCGAGCAGGCCTTTCTAATCGACCTGGCCGGGGTATCCTGCAATGACATTGACCTCATCCCGACAGTAGAGGATGCCTAGTTGTTCTATAAAAATGCCTTCCTCACCATCTTAAATAAGCATGCCCCATTCAAAAAATGTAGAACCAGGAATAGATATAGCCCTTGGTTCACTCCAGACCTGTCTGCCCTTGACCAGCACAAACATCCTGCGGTGTTCTGCATTAGCATCGAATAGCCCCCGTGATATGCAACTTTTCAGAAGTTAGGAACCAATATACACAGGCAGTCAGGAAAGCTAAGGCTAGCTTTTTTAAAACAGAAATGTGCATCCTGCAGTACAAACTCAAAGTTCTGGGACACTGTAAAGTCCATGGAGAATAAGAGCACCTCCTCCCAGCTACCCACTGCTCTGAGGCTAGGAAACACTGTTACAACCGATAAATCCACTATACTTGAGAATTTCAATGAGCATTTCTCTACGGCTGGCCATGCTTTCCACCTGGCTGTCCCCACCATTTCTCCTTCACCCATATCCAGATAGCTGATGGTCTGAAAGAGCTGCAAAATCTGGACCCCTACAAATCAGCCGGGCTAGACAATCTGGACCCTCTCTTTCTAAAATGATCTGCCGAAATTGAAATTGTTGCAACCCCTATTACTAGCCTGTTCAACCTCTCTTTCGTGTCGTCTGAGATTCCCAAAGATTGGAAAGCTGCTGCGGTCATCCCCCTCTTTAAAGGCGGAGACACTCTAGACCCAAACTGCTACAGACCTATATCTATCCTACCCTGCATCTCTAAGGTCTTCGAAAGCCAAGTTAACAAACAGATTACCGACCATTTTGAATCACACCGTACCTTCTCCGCTATGCAATCTGGTTTCAGAGCCGGTCATGGGTGCACCTCAGCCACGCTCAAGGTCCTAAACGATATCATAACCGCCATCGATAAGAGACATTACTGTGCAGCTGTATTCATCAACCTGGCCAAGGCTTTCGACTCTGTCAATCACCACATTCTTATTGGCAGACTCAACAGCCTTGGTTTCTCAAATGATTGCCTCGCCTGGTTCACCAACTACTTCTCTGATAGAGTTCAGTGTGTCAAATCGGAGGGCCTGTTGTCGGGACCTCTGGCAGCAAAACAAAACATTAGATTATGTCAGCAGAGTACCCAGCCAGAAATAATCAGACACCCATTTTTCAAGCTAGCATATAATGTCACAAAAACCCAGAAGACAGCTAAATGCAGCACTAACCTTTGATGATCTTCATCAGATGACACCCCTAGGACATTATGTTATACAATACATACATGTTTTGTTCAAGCAAGTTCATATTTATATCATAAACCAGCTTTTCACATTAGCATGTGACGTTCAGAACTAGCATACCCCCCGCAAACTTCCGGTGAATTTACTAACAATTTACTAAATTACTCACGATAAACGTTCACAAAAAGCATAACAATTATTTTAAGAATTATAGATACAGAACTCCTCTATGCACTCGATATGTCCGATTTTAAAATAGCTTTTTGGTGAAAGCACATTTTGCAATATTCTAAGTTGATAGCCCGGCATCACAGGGCTAGCTATTTAGACACCCAGCAAGTTTAGCCTTCACCAAACTCCAATTTACTATTAGAAAAGTTTGATCACCTTTGGTGTTCTTCATCAGAATGCACTCCCAGGACTTCTACTTCAATAACAAATGTTGGTTTGGTCCCAAATGATCCATAGTTATATCCAAACAGCGGCGTTTTGTTCGTGCGTTCAAGACACTATCCGAAAGGGTAAATAAGGGTTACAAGCACGGCGCATTTCGTGACAAAAAAATTCTAAATATTCCATTACCGTACTTCGAAGCATGTCAACCGCTGTTTAAAATCAATTTTTATGCCATTTTTCTCGTAAAAAAGCAATAATATTACGACCGGGAATCTGCGTTTAGGTAAATAGACGAAAGAAAATAAAGCACGGGGTCGACTCGTGCACGCGCCTAAGCCCATTATCCTCTGATCGGCCACTTGCCAAAAGCGCAAATGTGTTTCAGCCTGGGGCTGCCTCGATATCATTCAGCTTTTTCCCGGGCTCTGAGAGCCTATGGGAGCCGTAGGAAGTGTCACGTTACAGCAAAGATCCTCAGTCTTCAATAAACAGAGACAAGAAGAACAAGATCTTCTACTCTGGACAGCTCAGCATCACTACTCTGGACAGCTCTGACTTAGAATACGTGGATAACTACAAATACCTAGGTGTCTGGCTAGACTGTAAACTCTCCTTCCAGACTCATATTAAGCATCTCCAATCCAAAATTAAATCTAGAATCGGCTTCCTATTTCGCAACAAAGCATCCTTCACTCATGCTGCCAAACATACCCTCGTAAAACTGACCATCCTACCGATCCTCGACTTCGGCGATGTAATCTATAAAATAGCCTCCAACACTCTACTCAACAAACTGGATGCAGTCTATCACAGTGCCATCCGTTTTGTCACCAAAGCCCCATACACTACTCACCACTGCGACCTATACGCTCTCGTTGGCTGGCCCTCACTTCATACTCGTCGCGAAACCCACTGGCTACAGGTTATCTACAAGTCTCTGCTAGGTAAAGCCCCACCTTATCTCAGCTCGCTGGTCACCATAGCAGCACCCACTCGTAGCACGCGCTCCAGCAGGTCTTTCTCATTGGTCACCCCCAAAGCCAATTCCTCCTTTGGTCGCCTTTCCTTCCAGTTCTCTGCTGCCAATGACTGGAATGAACTGCAAAAATCTCTGAAGCTGGAGATTCCCATCTCCCTCACTAGCTTTAAGAACCAGCTGTCAGAGCAGCTCACAGATCACTGCACCTGTACATAGCCCATCTGTATACAGCCCATCTATCTGCCTCATCCACATACTGTATTTATTTATTTATTCTGCTCCTTTTGCACCCCAGTATCTCTACTTGCACATTCCATCTTTTGTGCATCTACCATTACAGTGTTTAATTGCCATACTGTAATGACTTTGCCACCATGGCCTATTTATTGGCTTAATTCCCTTATTTTACCTAATTTGCACTCACTGTATATAGACTTTTTGTTTTCTTTTTTTCGTCTGTATTATTGACTGTATGTTTTGTTCATTCCATGTGTAACTCTGTGTTGTATGTGTCTAACTGCTATGCTTTATCTTGGCCAGTTCGCAGGTGCAAATGAGAACTTGTTCTCAACGAGCCTACCTGGTGAAATAAAAAATAAAAAAATTGCACATGGCGGGGTTTAGACCCAGGGCCTCCACCTTGATGATGAGCTTGGAGGGTAATATGGTGTTGAATGCTGAGCTGTAGTCAATGAACAGCATTCTTACATAGGTATTCCTTTTGTCCAGATGGGATAGGGCAGTGTGATGGCGATTGCGTCGTCTGTGGACCTGTTGGGGCAGTATGCAAACTGAAGTGGGTCTAGAGTGGCCAGTATGCGCATGCTTTGAGGACGCGGCCAGGGAAGCCGTCTTAGCCAGCAGCCTTGCAAGGGTTAGCACGTTTAAATGTTTTACTCACGTCAGCCATGGAGAAGGAGGGGCACAATCCTTGTTAGCAGGCCGCGACGGAGGCACTGTATTATTCTCAAAGTGGGCAAAGAAGGTGTTTAGTTTGTCTGGAGGTGTTTAGTTTGTCTCTTTGTTTCTTCACACCTAGAACTAGCATCTCTGTTTTGATTGAGTTTAAAAGTAAAAACAAATCTGCCATCCACGTCCTTATGTCTGAAACACAGGCATCCAGGGTAAGCAATTTTGGGGCTTCACCATGTTTCATCGAAATATACAGCTGTGTGTTGTCTGCATAGCAGTGAAAGTTTCCGAATGACATCACCAAGAGGTAATATACAGTTGAAGTCGGAAGTTTACATAAACCTTATCCAAATACATTTAAACACAGTTTTTCACAATTCCTGACATTTAATCCAAACAAAAATTTCCTGTCTAATGTCAGTTAGGATCACCACTTTATTTTAAGAATGTGAAATGTCGGAATAATAGTAGAGAGAATGATTTATTTCAGCTTTTATTTCTTTCATCACATTCCCAGTGGGTCAGAAGTTTACATACACTCAATTAGTATTTGGTAGCATTGCCTTAACAATGTAAACTTGGGTCGAATGTTTCGGGTAGCCTTCCACAAGCTTCCCACAATAAGTTGGGTGAATTTTGTTCCATTTCTCCTGACAGATCTGATGTAACTGAGTCAGGTTTGTAGACCTCCTTGCTTGCACACACTTTTTCAGTTCTGCCCACAAATTTTCTACAGGATTGAAGTCAGGGCTTTGTGATGGCCACTCCAATACCTTGACTTTGTTGTCCTTAAGCCATTTTTCCACGACTTTGGAAGTATGCTTGCGGTCATCGTCCGTTTGGAAGACCCATTTGCGACCAAGCTTTAACTTCCTGACTGATGTCTTGAGATGTTGCTTCAATATATCCACATTCTCCTTACTCAGATACCATCTATTTTGTGAAGTGCACCAGTCCTTCCTGCAGCAAAGCACCCCCACAACATGACGCTGCCACCCCTGTGCTTCATGGTTGGGATGGTGTACTTCGGCTTGCAAGGCTCCCCTTTTTCCTCCAAACATAACGATGGTCATTATGGCTAAACAGTTGTATTTTTGTTTCATCAGACCAGAGGACATTTCTCCAAAAAGTACGATCTTTGTCCCCATGTGCAGTTGCAAACCGTAGTCTGGCTTTTTTATGGCAGGTTTGGAGCAGTGGCTTCTTCCTTGCTGAGCGGCCTTTCAGGTTATGTCGATATAGGACTTGTTTTACTGTGGATATAGATAGTTTTGTACCTGTTTCCTCCAGCATCTTCACAACGTCGTTTGCTGTTCTCGCACCAGAGTATGTTCATCTCTAGGAGACAGAACGCGTCTCCTTCCTGAGCGGTAAGACGGCTGCGTAGTCCCATGGTGTTTATAGTTGCGTACTATTATTTGTACAGATGAATGTGGTATCTTCAGGCATTTGGAAATTGCTCCCAAGGATGAACTAGACTTGTGGAGGTCTACAATTTTTTTTCTGAGGTCTTGGCTGATATCTTTTGATTTTCCCATGATGTCAAGCAAAGAGGCACTGAGTTTGAAGGTAGGCCTTGAAATACATCCACAGATACACCTCCAATTGACTCAAATGATGTCAATTAGCCTATCAGAAGCTTCTAAAGCCATGACATCATTTTCTGGAATTTTCCAAGCTGTTCAAAAGCACAGTCAACTTAGTGTATGTAAACTTCTGACCCACTGGAATTGTGATACAGTGAATTATAAGTGAAATAATCTGCCTGTAAACAATTGTTGGAAAAATTACTTGTGTCATGCACAAAGTAGATGTCCTAAATGACTTGCCAAAACTATAGTTTGTTATTAACAAGAAATCTGTGGAGTGGTTGAAAAACGAGTTTTAATGACTCCAACCTATGTAAACTTCTGACTCCAACTGTATATTTAGTTAGAACAATAGTGGTCCTAGAACAGAACCTTAAGGATCACCAAAACTTACCACTGATTTGTCAGATGACAAACCATCCACAGAGACGAACTGATAGCTTTCAGACAGATAAGATCTAAACCAGGCAAGAATTTGTCTGCGTTGACCAATTAGGGCAATAAAGAACAAAGGAGTGAAAGAAATTTACCACAGCAAACACACCAATAAGGGTCAAGTTTATAATACTCTAAAGCTTCTACCAAGATATAATTTCCTAAGAGATCAAAATGGCTGTCTTCCAGGTTAGTACAGTTAGATGAGTCATAACTGTGTGACTGGCGGCATGGCACGGCCCAAACCCTGTAACCGTCTGCCCACAGCCCACCTGGCAGGCTCTAGATAACCATGCCAGAGAGGACGGAGGTGTCAACAGTCAGAACTTAAAAGAAGTCCATAACCTATTGGTTCTTGAAAAGATTAAAGGTCAGAGTTAAAGTTACACTTAGCTAATAGAATCATATTTCTGGATCGAAAACGTGGTACATTTATTGCGTTCTTCCCTGCGTGGCCAGACAGAGCTGAGCTGACCCACTCTGCCTCCACACCCTCTGAGTCCCACCTCCAGCTGCTCTGGTGTTAAATCTCACAGCTATGCTTCCACCACTTCGTGCAACCCTGTGTGTAACAAGGAACTACCCCCCCCCTCCCCCACAGAAGGAACTGTAGATAAAAAATGCGGAGGATATTATTATGTAAAATATATATTGTATAATTTGGTTATTGTGGCAGATAGCTGAACAAGTAATTCATTTTTCACAGGTGTTGCTTAATCAATGTACTCATCTGTTTGATATTTGGTGTCACAGCTTGTTTTCTTACAAATAGACCTATTTTTTTACAACGTTTTTCATGGTGCATTGAGAAGACATGTTCAGGTGTCCAGAACCATGGAAAATGTATTTTGGTACCTGGCACAAAATGTATTATATTTTATAGCGCTCTACCCTAGATCTTACAATTCTTTAGATTTACGGGGGCTAACACTAGTCCTCCACACCTTTACCACCCTGTGTGTGGAGAGGCTCAGGGTGCCGTTCTGACTAATTAACACTCTCTTTGTTTGTTTGTCTCTGAGTCGTCTCTCGCGCTCCTATTTCCACATCAAAGAAAAACACTTTACAAACCAACCAAATCGGAGACTTTGTACCTTAAGTGGACCAAAATTGATTCTCTGTGGTGCTATACATTTTGTATGTTGTTTTTTTGGCTCTGTAATTGTCTTTTGACATCTAGCAAAGAACCAGTAGTTAATAATATGCAATGACAGAGGTGTGTGTGTGTGTGTGTGTGTGTGTGTGTAGGTGTACTCTACATGCAGTCTTGTGTGCTTCCAGGGCTTATGCCTAGGTAAAATTTATTTTAATGGGTTAACGCGGTCTTGAACCGCACTGGCCACCTGCGTTAGAAACCCACTTGGTCACACAGTGAGCCCTCATGACCTCTGTCCTTTAACCCTTGTCCTTTAGGTATGATGAGCCACCCTCCCATTCCCATCACAGACCTGGCTGAACACACAGAGATGCTCAAAGCCAATGATAGCCTGCGTCTGTCTCAGGAGTACGAGGTGAGAGCGACAGCATGGAGGGTGGATGAACATGAGTCCTAGGACCTGGTTTTCTACTCAAGATGTGTACCAGTTGCCCCTTGCAAACGAAAATGGCATCCTATCCTATACTCCTATAAATGAGGAGAAAACATTGCAACTGTTTTTTCCATCCTTTAACTCTTCATCTCTGTTTCCTGGTCCTCTCAGTCCATTGACCCTGGTCAGCAGTTCACCTGGGAGCACTCCAACCTGGAGGTGAACAAGCCCAAGAACCGCTATGCTAACGTCATTGCCTACGACCACACCCGCGTCGTCCTCGCCCCCATAGAAGGTTCAAGTCCAGGTACAGCTTATGAGATGTTGGCCTCACTTGTAAAACAAGAAATCCTTGTACAGTGAATGACACCCTTCCTCTTGTCCAGGTAGAGGCCAAATACTGGATGGATTTAATTAAGATAAAGCCTATAGTCCTGAACTAAGACATTTTCAATGACGTGAATCGAACTTAACAAATCTCCTCTTCCCTCCACATTCTCCCCCTCCATATGCAGGTATCCTGGGCAGTGACTACATCAATGCTAACTACATAGACGGCTACAGGAAGCAGAATGCCTACATCGCCACACAGGGCCCGCTGGCAGAGACATTCGGGGACTTCTGGAGGATGGTGTGGGAACAGAGAGCAGCCTCGGTGGTCATGATGACCAGACTAGAGGAGAAGTCACGGGTGAGACGGGACAGAGACAGGAGAAGGCAACACTCATCCACTCACTGACATTATCTACTGTAGGGCAACACTCATCCACTCACTGACATTATCTACTGTAGGGCAACACTCATCCACTAGGTGTTATCTACACTCTTAGAAAAAAACGGTTCTTTGTTTGTCCCAATAGGAGAACCGTTTTTGGTTCTAGGTAGATCCCTTTGGTGGTGAAAATGTGACTCAGCACCTGGATTTGGTCTTATGTAGCAAAATTTGAAATTGTTTTTATACATTGGGTAAAAGTAGAGACTCAGAACTACAAAATGGTATATTATACACTGCATTTTTGAGGAACAATGGGGAAAGTAATTCTGCTTTGAAAGTTGATAAACTTGTAAACTTTTGCTTGAAATGAAAACACTTTCTGTAAAAATTAGAAACATGTAATATCTGAAAATGTAGCTAGCCAGACTATCTTAGCTGTATACATCATCATGCATGATGGATGCGTCTCCCTGTCAGGAATGCCATACCACGGTTGCCCTTAGTTTGAAGATGTAATCAAGAGACAGGTGTTTTCTCTATCTCTTTACCTATCATACTCTAATTCCACTGATTTCAAAACTCGATCCTCCAAAAGGTGGAGAGCAACACTTATGCAGCTCCACTACACAATATATTTTTTTAAAAGCAGTGTTCGACAGGATTACCAACAGACTGACCAGCTCAAATAGACAGAAGCCCTCTATATGGCAGACCAATCCGAACTCCCCTCTCGGGATGTCCAGCCCACTCATTATCTCAGCCAATCATGACTAGTGGGAAGGTATTTTTCTGTGGCTTAATCAAGAAGGCTAGAAATTGTACAAATTTATTCGTATTTACAGATGGCATACAAGTTTGTTGTTAAGGCACATGAAAGTTCACATGTTCCAGAAGGCATTTTCTGCAAAGAAATACCTAGTTTCCTGAAACAGGTCACAAGCAATAATAATTAGAACAATTTACTGGTGAAAGGGTTCCACATAGAACCTTGTTTTAGTGAAAGGGCTCCACTTGGATCCAAAAAAATGGTTATTGTCAAAGGGTTCACCTATGGCGACAATTGAAAACCCTTTATGGTTCCAGGTAGCACCTTCTTTTCTAAGAGTGTGCTGTAGGGCAAAACTCAGCTACTATGAAGGGGACTAGGGCTTTGTCATTCACTGTAAGGTGGAGTCATCCACTATTTAAGGGCTCTTTCATCCACTGTAGGGCACTACTGTCATCCACTCAGTGTCATCCAATAGTCTAGTTCACTGAAGGTTACTAGGAGGCTGTCATCCACTGTAGGGCACTTTATAGGGCACAGTCATGAGTCATCCACTGAGGATGAGAGGGTACTGTCATCAGCTGTAATCAATTGGATACCATCCAGTCAAAGGCACTGGCAGTGATCTTAGCATCAGAGCCATATTGAGATATCTAAGTAGGTCAAGACAATTAGGCTGATAGATTAGTCTTTTTTGGTTGTCAAGTTGTTTTTATGACAATAATAATGAGGATGACGATGACGTTAAATGTAACATTGATGACGAAGATGAGGTGCTGCTGCTGCTGCTGATGTTGTTGATAATGTTGATGTTGGAGATAATGTTGTTGACGATGATGATGTTGTTGATAATGTTGATGATTCTGTTGTTGATGATGATGTTGTTGATAATGTTGTTGATGATTCTGATGTTGATAATGATGATAATTATGTTGTTGATAATTTTGTTGATGATAATGTTGATGATGATGATGACGACGGTGTTTATGATGATGATGGTTATAATGTTTACGTTGATAATGTTGATGATAATGATCATGTTTATGATGGTTATAATGTTGATATTAATGATGATCATAATTGTGTTGATGAAGTTGTTGATGATAATGTTGTTGATGATGCTAATGTTGTTGATGATGATACTGTTAGTGATATAGGGTAGAGCTGCCGCTTTCAAGGAAGCTTGTAAGAAATCCCGCTATGCCCTCCGACGATCCATCAAACAGGCAAAGCATCAATACAGGACAAAGATCTAATCGTACTACACCAGCTCCGACGCTCGTTGGATGTGGCAGGGCTTGCAAACTATTAGACTACAAAGAGAAGCATAGCCGAGAGCTGCCCAATGACACCAGCCTACCAGACCAGCTAAATAACTTCTATGCTCGCTTCGAGGCAAGTAACACTGAAACATGCATGAGAGCATCACCTGTTCCGGATGACCGTGTGATCACGCTCTCCGCAGCCAATGTGAGTAAGACATTTAAACAGGTCAACATTCGCAAGGCCACTGGGCCAGACGGATTACCAGGACGTGTACTCCAAGCATGCACTGACCAACTGGCAAGTGTCTTCACTGACATTTTCAACCTCTTTCTGTCTGAGTCTGCAATACCAACATGTTTCAAGCAGACCACCATAGTCCCTGTGCCCAAGAACACTAATGTAACCTGTCTAAATGACTACCGACCCGTAGCACTCACGTCTGTAGCCATGAAATGCTTTGAAAGGCTGGTAATGGCTCACATCAACACCATTATCCCAGAAACTATAGACCCACTCCAATTTGCATACCGCACCAACAGATCCACAGATGATGCAATTTCTATTGCACTCCACACAGCCCTTTCCCACCTGGACAAAAGGAACACCTATGTGAGAATGCTATTCATTGACTACAGCTCAGCGTTCAACTCCATAGTGCCCTCAAAGCTCATTACTAAGCTAAGGACCCTGGGACTAAACACCTCCCTCTGCAACTGGATCCAAGACTTCCTGACGGGCCGCCCCCAGGTGGTAAGGGTATGCAACAACACATCTGCCACGCTGATCCTCAACACGGGGGCCCCTCAGGGGTGCGTGCTCAGTCCCCTCCTGTACTCCCTGTTCACTCATGACTGCACGGCCAGGCACAACTCCAACACCATCATTAAGTTTGCTGATGACACAACAGTGGTAGGCCTGATCACCAACATCGATGAGACAGCCTATAGGGAGGAGGTCAGAGACCTGACCGTGTAGTGCAAGGGCCACATTCTCCCATTCTCATCGACGGGGCTGTAGTGGAGCAGGTTGAGAGCTTCAAGTTCCTTGGCCTCCACATCACCAACAAACTAACATGGTCCAAGCACACCAAAACAGTCGTGAAGAGGGAACGACAAAACCTACTCCCCCTCAGGAGACTGAAAAGATTTGGCATGGGTACTCAGATCCTCAAAAGGTTTTATAGCTGCACCATCGAGAGCATCCTGACGGGTTGCATCACTGCCTGGTATGGCAACTGCTCAGCCTCTGATCGCAAGGCACTACAGAGGGTAGTGCGTACGGCCCAGTACATCACTGGGGCCAAGCTTCCTGCCATGCAGGACATCTATACCAGGCGGTGTCAGAGGAATGCCCTAAAAATTGTCAGAGACTCCAGCCACCCTAGTCATAGACTCTCTGTGCAAGCGGTACCGGAGCGCCAAGTCTAGGTCCAAGAGGCTTCTTAACAGCTTCTACCCCCAAACCATAAGACTCCTGAACAGCTAATCAAATGGCTACCCAGACTATTTGCAAATTGATAATGTTGATGATGATAATGATGTTGATGATGATAATGCCGATGGTAATAATGTTGTTGATGATGATGATAATAATGTTGATGATGATGATAATGTTAATGTTGTTTATGATGATGCTAATGATGTTGATAATGTTAATGTTGTTGATGATGGTGTTTATGATGATGATGATAATTTTGATGATGTTGATTTTGATGATGATAATGTTAATGTTGTTTATGATGATGATGTTGATAATGTTAATGCTGTTTATGATGTTGTTTATGATGACCCAGACGATTATGACATTGATGTTGTTGTTATTGATGACGATGATGTTACTGACAATGATCATTTTGATAACCGTGATGCTGATGGTGTCTCCTGCTCCTGTAGATAAAGTGTGACCAGTACTGGCCGACCCGGGGTACAGAGACCTATGGGATGACTCAGGTCACCATACTGGACACTATGGAACTGGCCACATTCTGTGTGCGCACCTTCTCCCTGCAGAAGGTCAGTACACACAAACGCATGCACAAATACTGTACACACACACACACACACATGCATAGAAGCACACTTATGCACTCACACACACACACAAACTCCACTTCACCTCCCTTGTCTTTTCTCCCTCCTCTCTATTCCTCTGTTCTTTTGGTAAATCCCCTGTCATTTACTGTCATGCCCCATGATACTTCTACACTGTCGGCTAATGAACCAGAAACGATTTGAATTCAAATCTGTGCTGTCACCCTATGAGAAAAGAGCAGAGAACAATGAGGATGTTGTTAGGAGGTAGTTAATGGAGCATTGCATTCTATCCAGTCAGCCAGTCAGTTTGAGCCTGTTACTGCTATTAGAATACCACTAGGTCCTGAATATTCTAACTAATCTAGGATATAGAGCCATACCAGGCCTCAGTGTCCCAAATACAGAAACTAAAGTAGGCCAGCTGTCTTTGAAGTGTTTTGAGGTTTTGTACATGAATATGTCAATTAATATGTTATGTAATGTCTGGATGCATAACTATTATGCATGTGGAGAACACAGATGCTTTTGTCTGGTTTCTGAAAGTTTCTGTCCCTGCCACTGTGTCTCATAAAGTAGTAATGATAATACTGTCTTCCCCTCTCCTCTCTACTCTCCTCTCCTCTATCCTCTCTACTCTCTCCCCTCTCCTCTCCTCTATTCTCTCTACTCTCTCCCCTCTCCTCTCCTCTATCCTCTCTACTCTCTCCCCTCTCCTCTCCTCTATCCTCTCTACTCTCTAATCTCTACTCTCCTCTCTCCTCTATTCTCTCTCCTCTCGTATCGTCTCTCGTCTCTCGTCTCCTCTCCTCCCTCCTCTCCTCTCTCCTCTCTCGTATCGTCTCTCGTCTCTCGTCTCCTCTCCTCCCTCCTCTCCTCTCTCCTCTCTCGTATCGTCTCTCGTATCGTCTCTCGTATCGTCTCTCGTATCGTCTCTCGTCTCCTCTCCTCTCTCCTCTCCTCCCTCCTCTCCTCTCTCCTCTCTCCTCTCTCGTATCGTCTCTCGTCTCCTCTCTCGTATCGTCTCTCGTATCGTCTCTCGTATCGTCTCTCGTATCGTCTCTCGTCTCCTCTCCTCCCTCCTCTCCTCTCTCCTCTCTCGTATCGTCTCTCGTATCGTCTCTCGTATCGTCTCGTCTCCTCTCTCCTCTCTCCTCTCTCGTATCGTCTCTCCTCCCTCCTCTCCTCTCTCCTCTCTCCTCTCGTATCGTCTCTCGTATCGTCTCTCGTATCGTCTCTGGTCTCCTCTCCTCCCTCCTCTCCTCTCTCCTCTCGTCTCTCGTATCGTCTCTCGTATCGTCTCTCGTATCGTCTCTCGTATCGTCTCTCGTATCGTCTCTCGTATCGTCTCTCGTCTCCTCTCCTCCCTCCTCTCCTCCCTCCTCTCCTCCCTCCTCTCCTCTCTCCTTTCTCCTCTCTCGTATCGTCTCTCGTATCGTCTCTCGTCTCTCGTCTCCTCTCCCCTCTCCTCTCTCGTCTCTCGTATCGTCTCTCGTATCGTCTCTCGTATCGTCTCTCGTATCGTCTCTTGTATCGTCTCTCGTATCGTCTCTCGTATCGTCTCTCGTCTCCTCTCCTCCCTCCTCTCCTCTCTCGTATCGTCTCTCGTATCGTCTCTCGTATCGTCTCTCGTATCGTCTCTCGTATCGTCTCTCGTATCGTCTCTCGTCTCCCGTCTCCTCCCTCCTCTCTCCTCTCTCCTCTCTCGTATCGTCTCTCGTATCGTCTCTCGTATCGTCTCTCGTATCGTCTCTCGTATCGTCTCTCGTATCGTCTCTCGTCTCCTCTCCTCCCTCCTCTCCTCTCTCCTCTCTCGTATCGTCTCTCGTATCGTCTCTCGTATCGTCTCCTCTCTCCTCTCTCCTCTCTCGTATCGTCTCTCGTATCGTCTCTCGTCTCCTCTCTCCTCTCTCGTATCGTCTCTCGTCTCCTCTCTCCTCTCTCGTATCGTCTCTCGTATCGTCTCTCGTCTCTTCTCTCCTCTCTCCTCTCTCCTCTCTCGTATCGTCTCTCGTATCGTCTCTCGTATCGTCTCTCGTATCGTCTCTCGTCTCCTCTCTCCTCTCTCGTATCGTCTCTCGTATCGTCTCTCGTATCGTCTCTCCTCTCTCGTATCGTCTCTCGTATCGTCTCTCGTCTCCTCTCTCCTCTCTCGTATCGTCTCTCGTATCGTCTCCTCTCTCCTCTCTCGTATCGTCTCTCGTATCGTCTCTCGTCTCCTCTCTCCTCTCTCGTATCGTCTCTCGTCTCCTCTCTCCTCTCTCGTATCGTCTCTCGTATCGTCTCTCGTCTCTTCTCTCCTCTCTCCTCTCTCGTATCGTCTCTCGTATCGTCTCTCGTCTCCTCTCTCCTCTCTCGTATCGTCTCTCGTATCGTCTCTCGTCTCCTCTCTCCTCTCTCGTATCGTCTCTCGTATTGTCTCTCGTCTCTCGTCTCCTCTCCTCCCTCCTCTCCTCTCTCCTCTCTCGTATCGTCTCACATATCGTCTCTCGTATCGTCTCTCGTATCGTCTCTCGTTTCGTCTCCTCTCTTCTCTCCTCTCTCCTCTCTCCTCTCTCCTCTCTTCTCTCCTCTCTCCTCTCTCCTCTCTCCTCTCTCCTCTACTCTCTCCTCTTCTCTCATCTCTCCTCCCTACTCTCCTCTTCTCTCTACTCTCCTCTCTCCTCTCCTCTCTCCTACCTCCTCTACTCTCCTCTTCTCTTCTCTTCTCTCCTCCCTACTCTCCTCTTCTTTCTTCTCTCCTCTTCTCTTCTTTCCCCTCCTCTTCTCTCTTCTCTCCCCTCCTCTTCTCTCTTCTCTCCCCTCCTCTTCTCTCCCCTCCTCTTCTCTCCCCTCCTCTTCTCTCTTCTCCCTACTCTCCCCTCCTCTTTCCCTACTCTTCTCTTCTCCCTCCTCTCCTCTACTCTACACAGAATGGCTCTGTGAAGGTGGTAATAGCTGTGGTAGTAATGATAACAATCTCTTCCAGAATGGTTGTAATGAGCGGAGGGAAGTACGTCAGTTCCAGTTCACTGCCTGGCCAGACCACGGTGTACCAGAGTACCCCACTCCGTTCCTGGCCTTCCTACGCAGGGTTAAAGCCTGCAACCCCCCTGACGCTGGTCCTGTCATCGCACACTGCAGGTACGAAGACACACACATATACCCTCACACACACATATACCCTCACACACACACATATACCCTCACACACACACACATGTACCCTCACACACACACACACGTACCCTCACACACACACACACGTACCCTCACACACACACACACGTACCCTCACACACACACACACACACGTACCCACCCACACACATATACCCGCACACATAAGGGCTTATGTCTGTGTGGGGGCTTATGTGTGTGTGCGGTATATCTGTGTATGGGTATATACACACACATATACCACACACGCATATAACGCGCACACACACACATACCCACACACACATCACACAGATATACCCACACATACATCACACAGATATACCCATACACACATCACACAGATATACCCACACATACATCACACAGATATACCCATACACAGATATACCGCACGCACATATATACGCCCGCACGCACATATACGCCCGCACGCACATATACGCCCGCACGCACATATACGCCCGCACGCACATATACGCCCGCACGCACATGCACGCACATACGCCCGCACACACACACACATGCCCGCACACACACACATGCCCGCACACACACATATGCCCGCACACACATACACCACACACCTGCGACATGTAAACAGCACATACTCACACACCCTGGATCCAGTCACCCAAACATGACAGACTGTCTTGAAGAATTGCCACTGACAGTTCAGTAGGTATGTTTACACTCATATCTTCCTCTCTTTCTTTCTCTCTTTCTTACCTCAGTGCGGGCGTGGGTCGTACCGGTTGCTTCATCGTGATCGACGGCATGCTGGAACGGATCAGACACGAGCGCACGGCCGACATCTATGGTCACGTGACTCTGATGAGGTCACAGCGGAACTACATGGTGCAGACGGAAGACCAGTACGGCTTCATCCATGAGGCGCTGCTGGAAGCAGTGGCTTGTGGGAACACGGAGGTGGCGGCCCGGAGCCTGTTCTCCTATATGCAGAAGCTGGGCAAGGTGGAGAGTGGAGAGCACGTCACTGGCATGGAGCTGGAGTTCAAGGTAAATACAGAAATATATCAGATAGAACAAAAATACATCACCGGCATGGAGCTGGAGTTCAAGGTAAATACAGAAATATATCAGATAGAACAGAAATACATCACCGGCATGGAGCTGGAGTTCAAGGTAAACATAGAAAGACCAGGTATTGAAATGCATACAGTAGCATACATTTTGAATAGAAAACATGTTGAAATATAGTAGAAATACAGTTATTCAATGCAAGTGCAGAATAAAAATTAGGAAGAATGCATTGCCCTTTAACTTTGTTCATAGGAACGTGTTTCTGTGGGGGGGGAAACTCAATCTCCCCCTCCCCTCTCTCCTCTCCCCCGCCTCCCCACAGCGTCTGGCCAACACCAAAGCCCACACGTCTCGGTTTGTCAGTGCCAACCTGCCATGTAACAAGTTTAAGAACCGCCTGGTCAACATCATGCCCTATGAGACCACCCGCGTCTGTCTGCAGCCAATCCGAGGCCTGGAAGGGTCAGATTACATCAACGCCAGCTACATTGATGGATACAGGTAAAGCTCAACCAAGGAAGAATAATTAGTAATATGGGCATCTCATTTCAAGGAATTGTTCCATGATACGTGGACCAGCGGCCATATTCTGGGTCTCAAATGATGCTTATAATATAATTGAAAAATCCAAATGTTAGAAATGTGTCCATTCTATTTCTATGGTTTCTTTACATTTGATCAGAACCCTGTATAACACAACACCCATCGTCTAATGTGTATAGGCAGCAGAGAGGTTACATGGCCACCCAGGGCCCACTGGCTGAGACCACAGAGGACTTCTGGAGGATGCTGTGGGAACACAACTCTACCATCGTGGTCATGCTCACTAAGCTGAGAGAGATGGGACGGGTAAGGTTACACACACACAAACACACGCGCACACACACGTGCACACATCTGCACACGCATGTATGCTTGCACGAACACGGATAACACACCACACAAACACAAACACATACACGCTCACACACAAACACACTCAGAGACAGAAATACGTACGTGATGCCATCTCTGTACCTCCATGTGTACCTGCAGGAGAAGTGCCATCAGTACTGGCCCGCAGAGCGGTCTGCTCGATACCAGTACTTTGTAGTGGATCCCATGGCTGAATACAACATGCCTCAGTATATCCTCAGAGAGTTTAAGGTCACCGATGCAAGGGTGAGTGTGTGTGTGTGTGTGTATTTATCTGTCCACAATACTGTATATCCTCCTCAGACAAGGCAAGGTCAATGACGCAAGACTGTGTGCCTGTGTGTGTTGCTTGTAAATGACTTATCCCTTTTGTAGTATACTTGATATTGGAATCAGACACCCTGACCTCTCCCCTCTATCTGTCCTTTGCAGCTAACATGTTCCATCGACCCACAGTAGATTACACAGTAGTCAACCCTGTCCTCTGCTGACGCCCTTATCGTGTTTGTGTGTGTGTGTGTTTGTGTGTGTGCATGCTTGCATTCCTGCGTGTGTGTGTGTGTGTGTGTGTGTGTGAGCGTGTGTGTGTGTGTGAGCGTGTGTGAGCGTGTGTGAGCGTGTGTGTGTGTGTGTGTGTGCGTGCGTGTGTGTGTGTGTGTGTGTGTGTGTGTGTGTGTGTGTGTGTGTGTGTGTGTGTGTGTGTGTGTGTGAGCTGTAGATTACTCCAGTTAAGCCTGTCCTGTCCTGGCGGTCCGTTGACAGATGTTGTATTGATCTCTGTTAAAGTGGAGTCACGCCGTCTGAGCAGAGAACAGACGTAATTGGCTAGAGACAGGCAGGCCACAGAGTCTGGCAGACAAGACAGGACTCATACACATATAAAGCCGACAGAGGGTTGGTGCTGGAGCTCAGCCACCAGAACAGACCTCATAAGACATAACTCTGGTAACAGATAGATAGTACAATAGTTTGTTTGGTTAAATCAGTAGAAGGGACGTCTTACCTTCACTTATCCACTCACATAAGGATCAGTGATTACCAGTAACAATATGGAGGATGGTTTGAGTAGTCATACTCAACATTGCTCTCATCAGCACTTCTTCTGCCCGTTCTCGCATCAGGATGGCCAATCACGGACAGTTCGTCAGTTCCAGTTCACCGATTGGCCAGAGCAGGGAGTTCCTAAATCTGGAGAGGGCTTCATTGACTTCATTGGCCAGGTGCACAAAACCAAGGAGCAGTTTGGACAGGACGGCCCAATCAGTGTCCACTGCAGGTAAGAGTCATTGCCATAGCTATAGGTTTGACCTACAATGTATTCCCCTGATATACTTCACACACCTCATTCTGATTACTGATGTACATTAGTCTAGCCGCTATGTGTGTGTGTGTGTGTTTGTGTGTGTGCGCAGTGCGGGTGTGGGGCGGACCGGAGTCTTCATCACTCTGAGTATCGTTCTGGAGAGGATGCGTTATGAAGGAGCTGTGGACATCTTCCAGACTGTTAAGATGCTGAGGACACAACGCCCTGCCATGGTACAGACGGAGGTAGGACTCACTGTTGAACAGTGAGACTCACAGTCTCACTGTTGAAAACCATGGCTATCAGACAAGTACATGTGATTTCTCTGTGTCTGGAAGCCACGCTAATGGTAGTCTGTTGCTCTGTCCTGTCTATTTCCCCGGTTCAGGATGAATACCAGTTCTGCTACCAGGCTGCCCTGGAGTACCTGGGGAGTTTTGACCACTATGCAACCTAAGAGAGGAGAGGAACTGTCATCCCTCCATCCTTCTGTTCAGATAGAGGTCCACAGAGAGACGAGGAACAGCGAAAGAGAGGCGCAGACTGGAAAACGACAAAACAATGAACCTTATATACCACTGGAGGGGCGACGCTACTAACAAGGAGTAATTATACAAGAACAACAACAACAGCAACATACAAAACAACAGCAACATACAAAACAACAGCAACATACAAAACAACAGCAACATACAAAACAACAGCAACATACAAAACAACAGCAACATACAAAACAGCAACATACAAAACAGCAACATACAAAACAGCAACAACATACAAAACAACAGCAACATACAAAACAACAGCAACATACAAAACAACAGCAACAATATACAAAATAACAATAACATACAAAGCAACAACAACAACTAGACAAACGTCAAATAAAACCTGTACTCTCAGGAAAGACCTGCAAAGGGTGTGTTGGGAGTTAGAGACAGACTATTACATGTGTAATCCTGCATATTCTTCTTACCTCAGTGTTCAAAATGTGGAGGACTTATAAAACCTGTGTGTGTTGTGGTCAGCTATTTCAAAAATGAAACCAGTGATACATGTATAAAAGGACAACGAAAAGCCTGGATATCTGCTGCACCTTAAATGGGTTTTCTATCTTATCTTTCTATCTGTGGGTTTAGTGTACGAGGGGTGAACATTTCCACGTGTCTGTCGCTCTGCATTCGTGGTGTCTGTTGCTGCCACAGCTAGTCCTGGTCCACAGCACAGTTTTAGACCTATAGAACTAGAAGGACGGTTTGAGCTGCATGTCTGTGATTGGACACCAGACTCTCCTACCCACAGTGCCAAGAGAAACCACGCTGTTCCTGGGCAGATGGGAAATTAACTTTGACCTCTAATGAGAAGGAGGGATGGTACCCGTCTACATCCAGCATACATGATGATCCATGAGCTCCAGGTTGAGGTTGCCTGTAGGCACAGATCTAGGATCAGTTTACCATCCTGAAATCGTAATCTAAACCATTCGGGTGGAAAAACAAAACTGACCTAAGAACATTGTCTGGGGGCAACTTCACCCTACTCCAAGCGTGGATCAATATTATTACAAGTCAATGTTCAGACATCCATGCTTTGCTTGCTATGTGCTGACATCTTACTACATGGAGTAATGACAAAGGTTAAACACAGTTCAGGCAGTTCCATTTCAATCCCAGCCAGTCATTTTGGGAGATGCACTGAAATTACATGTATGAATTGAAAATTTGCTTTATTTTTCTTGGAGGACCATTTTGATGAATGAACTGAATTTGAGTTAATTTCCTTAATTGGCTGGAGTGTGTTTTGGGGGGAACATTTTCCACATTCTGCAGAAAATATTGTAATGATCCTATTCATTGTGGTTCAGTGTCTTTGCCTTATGTTTCACCATGTTGGTTTTCAGCTGCTTACATTACATCCAATGTATCTGAGCTAAGCAGTGAGCGTCGTAATGTAGCTTACACCTACTTGAATTCTGCCACTCTGCATTGGAATGGTCCTGATGGCTCAGTGTGTTGGAGTATGGTTCTGACAACACAAAGGTTGTGGGTTCAAATCCTGCTTGGGCTACATATACAGTAATGAGTATGTGTGTTAACGTTGAATTGGATGAACTTTGTTTGCTTGATAAACCCAAGTCCTCATGGGTTGAGAGTAGAACTCAAACTCTCTTCTCTTGCCCACAGTAAGACAGGACTCTTCACATCTTCTCTCTGCTTGTAGTCCTACTGTACAGACAAACTAAACTACACAACCTTTAGTCCACTCCAGCATCCCCTACAATCCCTTTAAATATCATCCTCTCTTATTGATTTGACGTTCTATAATCTGCTGCCCCAGATACGTTGTGATTGAACAGCACAGTATGAACTTAGACTGTATATACTGTGTGACGTATAGAGAGTTCTTTATAATGCAGTACATACAGTAGGCCTGACTGACGTAGAGTTAAGCAATAAGGCCCGAGGGGTTGTGGTATATGGCCAATATACCATGGCTAAGGGCTGTTCTTAGGCAAGACGCAGTGTGGAGTGCCTGGATACAGCCCATAGCTGTGGTATATTGACCATGTACCACAAACCCCTGAGGTGCCTTATTGCTATTATAAACTGGTTACCAACTTAACTAGAGCAGTAAAAATACCTGTTTTGTCATACCCGTGGTATACGGTCTGATATACCACGGCTGTCAACCAATCAGCATTCAGGGCTCGAACTACCCAGTTTATAAAAGTTCTTTATAACACAGTATATAGGCCTGACTGATGTATAGAGTTGAAACAAGTGGGGCATAATTATTATCATCAAAAAAGAGCCTTATTGTTGACTTTTTTATATGATTTTTGAAATATGTATCATCGTTCTATTTTGTTACTGTTATGGCTCTTTGTTTTTACTACTTTTTGATTTGTTTAATTACTGTTTGATTTGAGGAAAATAACTCAATATAACCAATGAGATGTTGTCTACTTGGCAAGCCAATTTTTCTGTATGATATCGTCATAGTTTTTTTAATGGTCATTTTTAAGTGCTTTTTTATTTGCTTTAGTATATCGTATACAGAACCTGCGTAGAATGCTATTTGATACTGCTATCCTCATAGACAGATACTTAGATTCAGACCTAGTTTCAGTTTACAGCTCCTATCATAGCACCAGTGGTACGATCCAATTGCCAATAGGGGTTTAGGGTGTCAGGGCATAGAGAGTTTAAACGTCGAGCAAAGTACAGTAGTCGGTGAAAGTCTATGTTTCACTGTATTCAGTGAACCGTGGCGTTTCAGTTCGCTACTACAGATAGACGGAGAGTATAATGGCATTTTGACACAAAGGGAAAGGCCACACAAAAAGACTCAGAAAACGGACAGACCCTCATTACTTTAATTAACAGTGAAATGATCTTGATATGAAATTTAAGTGTGGTCCAAAAGTCTGTCTGGTGTGACTTAAAATGAACCTTAAAACGATGACTATATAATATATACACTGAACAAAAATATAAACGCAACATATAAAGTGTTGGTCCCATGTTTCATGAGCTGAAAAAAGCTTAATTCTCTCAAATGTTGTTTACATCCCTGTTAGTGAGCATTTCTCTTTTGTCTAGATAATCCATCCCCTTGACAGGTGTGGCATATCAAGAAGTTGATTAAACAGCATGATCATTACACATGTGCACCTTGTGCTGGAAAGAATAAAAAGCCAATCTTAAGTGTGGAGTTTTGCCACACAACACAATGCCACAGATGTCTCAAGTTTTAAGGGAGTGTGCAATCGGCATGCTGACTGCAGGAATGTTCACCAGAGCTGTTGCCAGAGAATTGAATGTTAATTTCTCTCCCATAAGCTGCCTCCAATGTTGTTTTAGAGAATTTGGTAGTACGTCCAACCAGCATCACCACCGCAGACCATGTGTATGGCGTTGTGTGGGCGAGCGGTTTGTTGTGAACAGAGTGCCCCATGGTGGCCGTGGAGTTATGGTATGGGCAGGCAGTAAAATCTTTGAAATTGTTAAATGTTGCATGTATATTTTTGTTCAGTATAAATACACCTGACATAAAAGACACAGAGTAAACATGTCATCAAGCGAGGACCAGTTCCGATGACATCACGTAATCACCTTTAACCTGGCACCTGTTATTTCCTTTAAACCCTGGATGTAGATAATATTGAATGTTGACTTTGTATTAAAAGCAGGATGATTGAATATACCACATAATGAGTCATTTAGTTCCTCTGTCCTTGTATGTGAGTGTCTGACAGCTGGCTGAGAATCATGCACTGTAAAACAATAGGACTGAAAACAAGGGAGAGACGAGCAAGGAGAAAGCCTTCATCGTGAGCTTAATCTCAAGGAGATGGAAGGTGTGAACTGTGAAGTGTATGCTTCATATTTTTCCACTAGATGGAGTCCGAACTACCTTTCTTGCTGGAAAATAGCTCCTTACTCCATCCATAAATGCATTCACAGTCACACAGATGCTATACTGACACATTCTGGTTGTATGAGAACAGCCCAAATGGTTGTCTTTGAATCAAATACAATTTTATTGGTCGCATACACATTTAGCGGGCGTTATTGCAGGTGTTGTCACGACTTCCGCCGAAGTCGGTCCCTCTCCTTGTTCGGCGGGCGACGTCACCGGCCTTCTAGCCATCGCCGATCCACTTTCATTTGTTTTGTCTTTGTCTTACACACCTGGTTTCAATCCCCCAATTACTTGTTCATTATTTAACCCTCTGTTCCCCCATGTTTGTTTGTGAGTAATTGTTCGTTGTATATCGGTCCGTTTTTGTGGGCTCGCTATCTTGCTTTGTATTTCTGTATTTTGAGAAAAATACGTTGATTACTCATATCTGCTGTCCTGCGCCTGACTCTCTACACCAGCTACACACAGGACCATTACAGGTGTAGGGAAATGCTTGTGTTCGTAGCTCCAACAGTGCAGTAATATCTAAAAATAAACAACAATACACAAAAATCTAAAAAGTAAAAGAATGATATTAACAAATATAGAATATTAGTAGGAGTAATGTCGGAGACTAGGATATATATATATATATATATATATATATATATATATATACACACTCATTCAAGGGTTTTTCTTTATTTTTACAATTTAGAATAATTGTATAGAATAATAGTGAAGACATCACAACTATGAAATAACACATGGAATTTTGTAGTAAGCAAAAAAGTATTAAACAAATCAAAACAGCCACCCTTTGCCTTAATGACAGCTTTGCACACTCTTGGCATTCTCTCAACCAGCTTCAAATGGAATGCTTTTCGAACAGTCTTGAAGGAGTTCCCACATATGTTGAGAACTTGTTGACTGCTTTTCCTTCACTCTGCGGTCCAACTCATCCCAAACCATCTCAATTGTGTTGAGGTCGGGTGATTGTGGAGGCCAGGTCATCTGATGCAGCACTCCATCACAATCCTTCTTGGTCAAATAGCCCTTACAAAGACTGGAGGTGTGTTGGGTCATTGTCCTGTTGAAAAACAAATGATAGTCCCACTAAGCTCAAACCAGATGGGATGGCATATTGCTGCAGAATGATGTGGTAGCCATGCTGGTTAAGTGTGCCTTGAATTCTAATTAAATCAATGACAGTGTCACCAGCAAAGCACCATCACACCTGCTCCTCCAGGGAACCACACATGCAGAGATCATCCATTCACCTATTCTGCATTTCACAAAGACACGGCGGATGGAACCAAAAATCTTAAATTTGTATATAAATAGTCCGGGTGGCCATTTGATTAACTGTTCAGCAGTTTTATAACATAGGGGTAGAAGCTGTTAAGGAGCCTTTTGGACCTAGACTTGGCGCTCAGCTACCTCTTGCCGTGCGGTAGCAGAGAGAACAGTCTATAACTTGGGTAACTTCCTCTGACACTGCCTACTACAGTTGAAGTCAGAAGTTTACGTACACTTAGGTTGGAGTCATTATAACTCGTTTTTCAACCACTCCACAAATTTCTTGTTAACAAACTATAGTTTTGGCAAGTTGGTTAGGACATCTACTTTGTGCATGACACAAGTAATTTTTCCAACAATTGTTTACAGACAGATTCTTTCACTTATAATTCACTGTATAACAATTTCAATGGGTCAGAAGTTTACATACTCTAAGTTGACTGTGCCTTTAAACAGCTTGGAAAATTCCAGAAAATTATGTCATGGCTTTAAAATCTTCTGACAGGCTAATTTACATAATTTCAGTCAATTGGAGGTGTATCTGTGGATGTATTTCAAGGCCTACCTTCAAGCTCAGTGCCTCTTTACTTGACATCATGGGAAAATCAAAATAAATCAGCCAAGACCTCAGACAGAAAATTATAGACATCCACAAGTCTGGTTCATCCTTGGGAGCAATTTCCATACGCCTGAAGGTACCACGTTCATCTGTACAAACAACAGTACGCAAGTATAAACACCATGGGACCATGCAGCCGTCATACCGCTCAGGAAGGAGACGCGTTCTGTCTCCTAGAGATGAATGTACTTTGGTGCGAAAAGTGCAAATCAATCCCAGAACAGCAAACGACGTTGTGAAGATGCTGGAGGAAACAGATACAAAAGTATTTATAGCCACAGTAAAACGAGTCCTGTATCGACATAACCTGAAAGGCCGCTCAGCAAGGAAGAAGCCACTGCTCCAAACCCACCATAAAAAAGCCAGACTACGGTTTGCAACTGCACATGGGGACAAAGATTGTACCTTTTGGAGAAATGTCCTCTGGTCTGATGAAACAAAAATAGAACTGTTCGGCCATAATGACCATCGTTATGTTTGGAGGAAAAAGGGGGAGGCTTGCAAGCCGAAGTACACCATCCCAACCGTGAGGGGGTGGCAGCATCATGTTGTGGGGGTGCTTTGCTGCAGGAGGGACTGGAGCACTTCACAAAATAGATGGCATCATGAGGAAGGAAAATTATGTGGATATATTGAAGCAACATCTCAAGACATCAGTCAGGAAGTTAAACCTTGGTCACAAATGGATCTTCCAAGTGGACAATGACCCCAAGCACACTTCCAAAGTTGTGGCAAAATGGCTTAAGGACAACAAAGTCAAGGTATTGGAGTGGCCATCACACTGCCCTGACCTCAATCCCATAGAAAATTTGTGGGCAGAACTGAAAAAGCGTGTGCGAGCAAGGAGGCCTAAAAACCTGACTCAGTTACACCAGCTCTGTCAGGAGGAATGGGCCAAAATTCACCCAACTTATTATGGGAAGCTTGTGCAAGGCTACCTGAAACGTTTGACCCAAGTTAAACAATTTAAAGGCAATGCTACCAAATACTAATTGAGTGTATGTAAACTTCTGACCCACTGGGACTGTGATGAAAGAAATAAAACCTGAAATAAATCATTCTCTACTATTATTCTAACATTTCACATTCTTAAAATAAAGTGGTGATCCTAACTGACCTAAGACAGGGAATTTTTACAGGGATTAAATGTCAGGAATTGTGAAAAACTGTGTTTAAATGTATTTGGCTATGGTGTATGTAAACTTCTGACTTCAACTGTAGGTCCTGGATGGCAGGAAGCTTGGTTCCAGTGAAGAAATGGGCCATATACTCTACCCTCTGCAGCACCTTACGGTCGGATGCCGAGCAGTTGCCATACCAAGGAGTGATGCATCTGGTCAAGATGCTCTCTGTAGAACCTTTTGAGGATCTGGGGACCCATTCCAAATCTTTTCAGTCTCCCGAGGGGGAAAATGTGTTGTCGTGCCCTCTTCACGACTCTATTGGTTTGATGTGGACACCAAGGACCTTGAATATCTCGACCCGCTCCACTGCAGCCCAGTCAATTTTTATGGGGGCCTGTTCAGCCCTCCTTTTCCTGTAATCCACAATCAGCTCCTTTGTCTTGCTCATATTGAGGGAGAGGTTGTTGTCCTGGCACCACACTGCCAGATCTCTGACCTCCTCCCTATAGGCTTTCTCATCGTTGTCGGTAATCAGGCTGTTGTGTCGTCAGCAAACTTAATGGTGTTCTTGGAGTCGTACTTGGCCACGCAGTCATGTGTGAACAGGGAGTACAGGTATGGACTAAGCACGCACCCCTGAGGGTCCCGGTGTTGAGGATCAGCGTGGCAAATGTGTTGTTGCGTAACCTTAACATCTGGGGGCGGCCCGTCAGGTAGTCCAGGATCCAATTGCATAGGAAGGTGTTTAGTCCCAGGGTCCATAGCTTAGTGATAAGCTTTGTGGGCACTATGGCATTGAACGCTGAGCTGTAGTCATTGAACAGCATTCTCACATAGATGTTCCTTTTGTACAGGTGGGAAAGGGCAGTGTGGCGTGCAATTGAGATTGCGTCATCTGTGGATCTGTTCGGGCGGTATGTGAATTGGAGTGGGTCTAGGGTTTCCGCGATTATGGTGTTGATGTGAGCCATGACTAGCCTTTCAAAGCACTTCATGGTTACCGACTTGAGTACTATGGGGCGGTAGTCATTTAGACAGGTTACCATCGCATTCTTGGGCATAGGGACTATGGTGGTCTGCTTGAAATTGAAGAGCCATAACAGGGAATTGAAGCTTGTGACAGGGGGAATTGAAGCTTGTTGTGTGTAACAGGAAGGGGTAATTCAATGCAAGCTTCACTAAACAATAAAAAAAACACGTTACGCTCGACCCGCTCAGTTTTCCACTACAAAACACCAGAAAATGGCCCAGAGTTGAACCAGCACACCTGCTTTTACACTATGATGTGACTATTAGATGTACAATGTTTCTTTTGAGAAACATATTTAAAAAGAAATAGTTTCACCATATTAAAACAAGAGTTCCGTTCATGTAGAGCTGTTGCAATCATAACATTTTGTCTAGCGGTTATTACCATGCAAAAGAGCAAGTGTGCATATGAAGTGGCTATGTTGAGTGATCATTTGAAATAGGTCCTATATGCTAGATTTAGAGTTATTTGGACACTTTAGTTGTGAATTATACAAACCTTAGAATGTCTCAGAAATCAAAACATAGGCTATTGATGATTTTAGAATTTGGAAAAAAAAAGCTTGCTCTCTGTTCCTTACTTCAGGCTGCACACACTGTTCGTTCATCAAATTATGATATTTTCACATCAGACAATTCTCTATTTAATCTTGTCTTTACTAATATGTAAACGTAGTTTCGATTTAGAATGGCCCATTATCAAATGGGAAGGAACAGGGGCAGGAGAATAAAGATGGCATCCATATGCACCAGTAGGCAGCTTTCCCATTGGTTCCGGTTATTTCACTCCACACATCAACCACTGTTTGAGGAGCATGCAGTCTCTAGCTGCGCAACATGTGATATTCCACCCACACTGTATGCCATGGGCTCTCCAACCCTGTTCCTACATTTACCAAGTGCTTAATTTGGGAAGCCAAGTGAAATCTGTTCTGGAACATTGATAGTAACATGTTTTCACAACGACAGCCCCTCTCTCTGCCTGCTGGAGAAAGGAATGAAGGACAGAGAGGAGAAGATGAAAACGCACGGTGGTGAAATATTCTGTATCCAAAGGTAATGTGACAGCCTATTAATTATGAAAATATAAAAAAATCCATATTACTAGGCTATTCAAAATCAAATCCAAATGCACTATAATTGTAGGCTTAGCCACATGCACAATCAATGAGCCAACAGCATCACCTAGGCCTATACGTTCTCTTCCAGACTCATGAATAGAACGTTTGGAGAGTAACATAAGGTAACCATACCATCCAGTATGCATAATAATACAGCCCACGCTCAAAGGCCATTACTAGAATGTGTTTAATTTCGGAGTATAGGCTAGACTAGTGGTTCCCAAATGTTTTATAGTCCCGTACCCCTTCAAACATTCAACCTCCAGCTGCGTACCCTAGCACCAGGGTCAGCGCACTCTCAAATGTTGTTTTCTGCTATCATTGTAAGCCTGCCACACACACACTATACGATACATTTATTAAACTTAAGAATGACTGTGAGTTTTTGTCACAACCCGGCTCGTGGGAAGTGACAAAGAGCTCTTATAGGACCAGGGCACAAATAATAATAATAATTTTGCTCTTTATTTAGCCATCTTACATATAAAACATTATTTGTTCATCAAAAAATGTGAATAACTCACCACAGGTTAATGAGAAGGGTGTGCTTGAAAGGATGCACATAACTCTCCAATGTTGGGTTGTTTTGGGGAGAGTCTCACTCTTAAATAATTGTCCACACACAGTCTGTGCCTGTATTTAGTTGTCATGCTAGTGAGGGCCGAGAATCCACTCTCACATACATACGTGGTTGTAAATGGCATCAGTGTATTAACCGTGCAATTTGCCAAGACAGGATAGTCTGAGCGCAGCCCAATCCAGAAATCTGGCAGTGGCTTCTGATTAAATGTAATTTTCACAGAACAGCTTGTTGTAATTTCGATGAGGCTCTCTTGTTCAGATATCGGTAAGTGGACTGGAGGCAGGGCCTGAAAGGGATAACGAATCCAGTTGTTTGTGTCGTCCATTTTGGGAAAGCACCTGCGTAATTGCGCACCCAACTCACTCAGGTGCTTCACTATATCACATTTGACATTGTCCGTAAGCTTGAGTTCATTTGCACACAAAAATCATACAATGATGGAAAGACCTGTGTGTTGTCCTTGTTAATGCAGACAGAGAAGAGCTCCAACTTCTTAATCACAGCCTTAATGTTGTCCTGCACATTCAATATAGCTGCAGAGAGTCCCTGTAATCCTAGATTCAGATCATTCAGACGAGAAAAAACATCCCCCAGATAGGCCAGTCGTGTGAGAAACTCATCATCATGCAAGCGGTTAGACAAGGGAAAATGATGGTCAGTAAAGGAAACTTTAAGCTCATCTCTCAATTTAAAAAAACATGTCAAATACTTTGCCCCTTGATAACCAGTGCACCTCTGTATGTGTTACATGGTCGCTGCCCATATCATTGCATAATTCAAAAAATACACGAAAGTTCAGGGGCCTTGCTTTAACAAAGTTAACCATTTTCACTGTAGTGTCCAAAACGTCTTTCAAGCTGTCAGGCATTCCCTTGGCAGCAAGAGCCTCTCGGTGGATGCATCAGGGTACCCAAGTGGCTTCAGGAGCAACTGCTTGCACGTGCATTACCACTCCACTATGTCTCCCTGTCATGGCTTTTGAGTCATCAGTTGAAATACTAACACATCTTGACCATCAACGTCCATTTGATGTCACAAAGCTGTCCAGTACTTTAAAAATATCCTCTCATGTTGTCCTGGTTTCCAGTGGTTTGCAGAAGAGGATGTCTTCCTTAATTGACCCCCCATAAACGTAACGGACATATACCAAGAGCTGTGCCAGGCCCGCCACGTCTGTTGACTCATCCAGCTGTAATGCATAGAATTCACTGGCTTGTATGCGAAGCAGTAATTGTTTCAAAACATCTCCTGCCATGTCACTGATGCGTCGTGAAAAGGTGTTGTTTGATGAAGACATTGTCTGTATAGTTTTTGGGCCTTTTCCCCCAGCATTGTCCCAGCCATATCCGCGGCAGCAGGAAGAATTAAGTCCTCCACAATAGTATGGGTCTTGCCTGTCCTAGCCACTCTGTAACTCACCATATAAGATGCTTCTAGCCACTTCTTATTAATGGTATCTGTTGCTTTTATGCATGTCTTACTACTCAAAAGTCATCTTAATTCTCACTCAAAAAACTTCTGTGGGTTATTTTTCAAATTGGCATGTTTTGTTTCTAAATGTCTGCGCAAGAGCGAAGGTTTCACCCACGAGAGAGTAACGGTTAATGTGATTGGATGTTAATTATTTGACCTGGTTACCTGCATTTGACATTGTGTTGTTATTTCACTGAACACTAGATGGTTTAATTTTATTGTTGGCAGTGAAACGAGGCTACTCTGGTGAGAAAAAACCTCACCTAAATGTATAGCCCCGTTGGAAAATATAAATGGACTGTTTGAAAATGTGAAGAATTATTTATTATTATTTTTATTTGGCGCAACCCTGACAGCATTGTGTGTACCCCAGTTTGGGAATACCTGGGCTAGACCAATTATGTACCAAGACATCTTAAATCTGTTATTTTTATGTTTTTCTGCCATGCATATATATGCAGTAGGCTATGTATTGTGTAAGGGCAAAATCATTATTTTAATTCAGTTTTTTTTCCGGGTTTGGGCTCATAGGCCTATGCATATGCATCAACTCTAATATGCATATGAATGTTTGTTTTTCGAATGAATCATTAAGTTAGAAAGCGCTGTCCATTTCGTTGTGTTAGGCTTTGAAACAGCAGCCACAATAACCATGTTTTCCACTTAGTTATAACCTGTTGTTGAACTTCTTTCTTCAAATTGATCAATCACAGCGAGGTGCGTTTTAAAAACACATACTTTTTTGATGATAAGTGTTTGATGTGATTTGTCAGAGTAGTACAGGGACAGTAGAGCCCTGAGTACCAGGCCTTTAGCGACCTGAAGGTCTTTAGCAAGTTTGGTACTACCAACGCATGTCCAGAGTGGATATGAGGAGATTACCATGACTCAACGGTCAATTGGAATTTTACTGCAGTCATGACTCATGGCTGTAATATTTTCCATGTGGTTCTATATTAAAGGGGACTTATAACAGGCTTTTGAAATGCATTATTGGTGCTCATTTTCTGTCAACTTATCAAAGAGATGCAAAAGGCACTCATTCAGCGGAATGACCCAGAAGCCTTGTGTAGATTTGTGAGAGGGTGGTAGTGAATGCTTTGTTTATACAGTATGGAGAGGAATAGCCTATATGCTAATTGTCCGCTTAGTTGAATGTTTGGTGTTTTTACAGATTTCATTGTTACTGGAAGGCTACAACCATCAATAAGTTGCTAACATTCTGTAACAGCTAGTTTATGATAAGTCCTACTTATTCATACCTCACTTTATACTGGAACTTATTAATCAGGCTAGCTAACAGTTTATATATATATATATATATATATATATATATATATATATATATATATATACAGTTGAAGTCGGAAGTTTACATACACCTTACCCAAATACATTTAAACTCAGTTTTTCACAATTCCCTCACATTTGTATCCTGGTAAAAATTCCCTGTCTTAGGTCAGTTAGGATCACCACTTTATTTTAAGAATGTGAAATGTCAGAATAATAGTAGAGAGAATGATTTATTTCAGCTTTTATTTCTTTCATCACATTCCCAGTGGGTCAGAAGTTTACATACACTCAATTAGTATTTGGTAGCATTGCCTTTAAATTGTGTAACTTGGGTCAAACATTTCGGGTAGCCTTCCACAAGCTTCCCACAATAAGTTGGGTGAATTTTGTCCCATTCCTCCTGACAGAGCTGGTGTAACTGAGTCAGGTTTGTAGGCCTCCTTGCTCGCCAACGATTTTATATGTATATATATATATATAAAATGGACTGTATGAAATGCATTAACTGTCCCTTTACCTTCAAGGTACCTAATATTTTGCCCTGTGTCAGTCTATATTAGCGGAACATAAATGCCCTGTAAAGGAATTAGTGTACACACACACACACACGTGAAGTGTGGAGGAAGACACTAGTTAGGAGAACTCTGTGTGATTCTCACGGTGTCTGTCCCAGGTTTGCCCTGCTCTGCTGGGAGGAAGAGTTCACCATGTACAGGGTAACCCGCACTGGAGTTCCAACAGAGGAGCATGAGTCCTTGTCATGGCCAGACAGATACACTTTGGACTGAATTTCCTCAAAGTCAATCATGCCATGATGATAAAGGTTTTTTAGGAACAACTTTTTACACATATTTCAAACATCAAACAATAATGCTGTACTACACCCACCATATCTCAGAATCTGCATGGTCATTTAGCTGTGCTGGTCAGGTTGAGGTATGAACTCCTCTGACAATGTTATCGTTGACAGTGCTGCGATGCGTATCTTCTGGAGGGAGCTTTTGCAAACAGGTCTGAACAGGTCTGAGAGAACCAGACTGTGACTGTCACCTGAGCATTCGTGATCATGATACAGCAAAAACAAGCCGGGTGAACTCTGTCGACACTTTCAGAGTGTGTGCGTGCGTGCGTAGGTGCATGACGTGTGTATGCGTGTGTACAGTACATTTGTGAAGTGTGTTTGCAATTGTGTTTTTATTCATGCATTACATGTGGATGGGAGTAGGATTGTACACAGCACCTGCAGTAACAGTTACCATGAGCAGCAGAGGTGTGTCACAGGTGGCACCGACAGGAGGCTCCGAAGTCCGAAGCTGATTGGGTAAACTTAAATGGTATTCCCGCCCCCCAGAAGATGATAGGTGAAACCAGCAATACGATTGAAGAGAATAGGCTGGCTGGTAACAGGAGAAAGCTGTCTCTCCCTCTAGCCATCTATCAGCTGCCTCACTGTAGGCTAACGCCAGGTAGGAGACTAGAAAGACCGGCTGGGTGTATACTGCAGTACAGTGGAGTACAGAGTTGCTACGTGTGAGCATCGGTTTACATAGTCAGTGCAAATACAGTGTGGAGTAGAGAGGAGCTCAGTGGGAGAGACGTTTAACCACTCCAGACCATGAACATGGAGCACCGGAGGTTCTCACTCGACAGCTCAGTGTGAGTATCAACCTAGACAGGTTCTAGACAGGTTCAGTTAAACTCCAGCTGTAGAGACCATCACCGTTGTTTCTGTTTAGGAAGTCGGAATGTCCCTTAACCGAATCTTGGATTTTCTAATAGGATATTACAGTATTAAGAACTGTACATTCCTCAAACTTACAGTAGTGCATACCACCTAGATGAGAACACACACAGGCCATTCCAGCTGTATTTATTGCCATTTCACTAATGGTTTAGTCTGAACGGAGGACTCACCAAAGTTGAGAAAGAGAAGGAAGGAAGGGAACTTGTTTGTTTTCATTTCCCAAAATGCATTGCAGCCATAGCCCTCAGGACCCTTGTCCAGCCCCAGAAATAACAGGTTGGTCTAATCGGGAGCTGGTGAATCTTCTTTCTTTAGCAGATATCTATATACTCAAAGCTTTGTTGCATAAAGCTTGTTTTGATGACTTTTCAATTATGTGATGTTTCTGTGCATTTTATTTGGGTTTTCACATTAAAGTTAGACTTTTTGAACTGTAAATGTAACAGCTTTCATTACAGTTAGGCCTACATTGTCCATAAGGAGTGGAACAATAATGAAGATGTTATCCTGGAATAGAATAAACAAACTTTGAAATGTCCAACTTGATTTTCGCTTACGAAAAATGTATCAACCGCTACAAAAATGTCCATTGTCTACATAATAATTCACTTTTCCTGTTCCTACAGGATTCTTTTCCTGACGTAGGAGACTGGCTCAAATTAAGATCCTACATCTGGACATGTAAATTTTATGTCCATGGTTTGCTTTCTCCCAGCCTCAGGAGCTTAAACATAATGCACAGAGTGTACAAAACTCTGCTCTTCCCATGACATAGACTGACCACCTACGATCCCTTATTTATTTCATTGTATTTTTATTTAACCTTTAACTAGGCAGGTCAGTTTATTTACAATGACGGCCTACCCCGGCCAAACCCGGCCAATGCTGGGCCAATTGTGTGCCGCCCTATGGGACTCCCAATTACAGCCGGATGTGATACAGCCTTATTGATGTCACTTGTTAAATCCAACTCAATATTAGGAAGGTGTTCTTAATGTTTTGTACACTCAGTCTATAACACCTACTTTGTATGTGAAATGTTCTGATCATTTGAATTGCAAATGATAGCAAATCTTCCTTTGATCTGGATGCCACGTCTTTTTAACGCTTAAAGACGTCCTCAAGCGATATTTTTACTTTTCCTGTTAAAAAGTGATATCCCAAGTATAAATACAGTAAAAATACAGTAAAGTACACACACTAAAGGGTATAAAAACAACATGTTTTGAACAAAATAGTGTTTTTTACACACAACTGCAAACTGCAAGGAGAAGGGCATTCAAGGAGTTGGTCTGATGGGAAGTTGCGACGTCATCAGCCTCCCCCTTGCCTGAGGAACTATAGAGAACAAAAGAGGAAAGGCCCACCCCCCACATTGCTATGTCATGACTGACCTGGACCACCTATTGAGATGTCCTTTTTGTTAAATAACTGAGGTGTTAAATTAGGTGAAAAAGAGGTTTGAGTGCCACTAAGGTGTAGTTGACTATCATAACGACTACTAGCTAGAACTGCTCTGGAAACCATTCTTCCTTATGGTTGTCTGATGGTATCAAGTTAGCCGGAGCTGCTGAGAATGGAAATAACAAGATATCTCATCTCTAATAACTTATATAACATGGTTGTGTAAGTTGCTTCCTGGAAAGTCAGAATTGACTTGAAATGATTAGAATCAAAATGATAACAATCAGGTGCATAGCTATGGGTATAGTTTGGATTCTTGGTGCACATTCTTTTATGTTTTCATTGATGTAACAGCAGTTTTCACCAGCAGACAAAAAAAGTATGCCCATGGGTAGGTGAATCAGTTGAGTTTGAATCCACAAATTCAACCCACAACTTTATTGTCCCACTATGGGAAATTCTGCAAACCACGATAAGGTTTATTACAAAATAAATATGACATATATGTAAATATAACCTCTAAACAGAGAGTGTTTACAGACACAGGGGGCAACACTGTGACGGTTTAGTGTCCTGTTCCTCCAGGTCCGTGGAGAATGGTGGTGGAGGAGGTAGTCTGGGCCACAGGAGAGGCAGCCGCAGTAAGAGCAAAGAGAAGTGGAAGAGTCTGGAGGAGGCCCAGCTGGAGATCCAGGAGCTGGGACACAGCCTGAACAGGAGCAACTCTCTCAGGTCAACGGTTACTTCTGAAAACAAGTTTAATGACTAGAATAGGCCATGGACTGGGGGAAAGTACCAAAGCCTATGTAAGTCCATTGATCTGATCTCAATCACTCCCTATCCATAGGTCAGAGACCATAGAGGAGGAGAGCTTTCACCGGTCTGATGGCGTCGTTGCCAAAAGTGTAAGCACACCTGAAATATACAGGACAACGACCTGGAGGAGGGCTTTATACAAGATGGTGCTGACAGACACAGTTGCCCTGTTTCTAGCTCCTAGTCAACAACAAGCATTTCGCTGCACCTGCGATAACATCTGCAAATCTCGATACGCAACCAATAAACTTTTATTTGATTTGAGGTCCTAGCACTCCTTCTCCACTATATGTTTGGGTTCTTGGTTCTGGCTTGGAAATGTCTCCTGATTGAATGCTTGATTGATTAATTAATTGGTTGATTGATGAATTAATTGGTTGATTGATTAACAGAGAGTTAGATCCCTTTCTCTCTCTCTCTTGTAGAGTTTTGTGAAATACAACAAAACCTTCCACAAACTCTTCCGAGACATTCCTACAGAGGAGAAACTAACTCATGGTGAGTAGATCTCAGTACATGGTGAGTCTGTAACTTATTTATGGTTTCATCATCATCGTGGTCCTGAAACTGTCTGGGCTGTATGTGGATTTATGTCTTGATTACAGAGCCATGATGGAGTCATCACAATCATTACTTAATGCGTTGGGACATTCATCATATTTCATTCCACATTATGTGCTTTGTGCTCCTTGCTAACAACTAAACTTAAGCACTCACTCTGCACAATATTTAAATGTGCCCTCAGCTGCTAAGAAGGGCATACAGAACATCACAGTGTATTCTGGGGATAAAGGGAAGTTTCAAGGGGAAACCCACGTGTCTCTCATTTGACTGTCCTCTGTCCTGGTTGTGTGTTTCAGTGTTCACCTGTGCCCTGCAGAAAGAGGTGTTGTATCATGGGAAGCTATTTGTGTCTGTCAACTACGTATGTTTTTACTCCTCCGTACTCCTCAAGGACACCAAGGTAAGAGATTCACATATAGTAGAGCAGAGCAGAGTAGAGTAGAGTAGTCAGAGTAGAGCAAATAGAGTAGAGCAGAGCATAGTAGAGCAGAGTACAGTAGAGTACAGCAGAGCAGAGTAGAATAGAGAAGAGCAGAGTAGAGTAGTCCGAGTAGAGTCAAGAAGAGCAGAGCAGAGAAGGGTAAAGAAGAGCAGAGTACAGTAAAGTAGTGCAGAGCAGAGCACAGCAGAGCAGTGCACAGCAGAGCAGAGCAGAGCAGAATAGAGTAGAGTAGAGTAGAGTAGAGTAGAGTAGAGCAGAGCAGAATAGAGAAGAGCAGAATAGAGCAGAGAAGAGCAGAGTAGAATAGAGCAGAGAAGAGAAGAGCAGAGTAGAATAGAGCAGAATAGAGCAGAGCAGAGTAGAGTAGAGTAGAGTAGAGTAGAGTAGAGTAGAGCAGAGTAGAGTAGAGTAGAGTAGAGTAGAGTAGAGTAGAGTAGAGTAGAGTAGAGTAGAGTAGAGTAGAGTAGAGTAGAGCAGAGTAGAGTAGAGTAGAGTAGAGTAGAGTAGAGTAGAGTAGAGTAGAGTAGAGCAGAGCAGAGTAGAGAAAAGCATAGTAGAGAAAAGCATAGTAGAGTAGAGTAGGGACCCTATTCAATCCGTTTCACAGAAGTTCAGCTTTACAGTGTGATTGAAATTTAAAGGCAACGTTCCCACGTTAGCGCAGGCTGCATTCGCAGTAAACGCTGCATATGTCGGCTCTTTACATTTCTATTGGGGAATCTGTAACGCTTCAGCCATCCAGACTGAATAGAACCGTAGAGTAGACAACGCCAAGTTGGCCAACAAACAGTAGGTAGAAGTAGATGGTGTGTTGTGGTCTGTACCATGTGTTGTTGACGTAGTATCTGTGTCTTGTTGTAGGTTGTGGTCCATGTGTCCAGCGTAAAGGAAGTGAAGAAGCAGAACTCAGCCCTGTCTATGCTCTCCATCCGTACTACTGATGGAAACAAGGTCAGAAACAAACCCACAACGGCCCTGTTGGTCTTGTTTGAGTGAATGTGTCTGTGGCTGTGTCTGCCTCTGTCTGTGGCTATGGGCGTGTCAGTGGTTGTGTTTGTGGATGTGGCTTTTAATGTGGTTGTGTCTGTGTCTGTGGTTGTGGATGTGGTTGTGCCTGTGTCTGTGGTTGTGTCGGTGTTTGTGTCTGTGGTTATGTCTGTGACTGTGTCTGCGGATGTGGTTGTGCATGTGTCTGTGGTTGTGGCTGTGGCTGTGGTTGTGGATGTGTCTGTGGTTGTGCCTGTGTCTGTGGTGGTGTTTGTGTCTGTGGTTGTGCCTGTGTCTGTGGTTGTGCCTGTGTCTGTGGTTGTGGTTGTGTCTGTGTGGTGGTGTGTCTGTGCCTGTGTGGTAGTATACTGTGTCTGTGTGGTGGTGTGGTGTGTCTGTGTGGTGGTGTGGTGTGTCTGTGTGGTGGTGTGTTGTATCTGTGTGGTGGTGTGTTGTGTCTGTGTGGTGGTGTGTTGTATCTGTGTGGTGGTGTGTTGTATCTGTGTGGTGGTGTGTTGTATCTGTGTGGTGGTGTGTTGTGTCTGTGTGGTGGTGTGTTGTTTTTGTGTGGTGGTGTGTTGTGGTGTGTCTGTGTCTGTGTGGTGGTGATTTGTGTCTGTGTGGTGTGTCTGTGTGGTGGTGTGTCTGTGTGGCGGTGTGGTGTGTCTGTGTGGTGGTGTGTTGTGTCTGTTTAGTGGTGTGTTGTGGCTGTGTGTCTGTGTGGTGTGTCTGTGTGGTGGTGTGTCTGTGTGGTGGTGTGTCTGTGGTGGTGTATTGTGTGGTGTGGTGTTGTCTGTGTGGTGGTGGTGTGTCTGTGTGGCGGTGTGGTGTGTCTGTGTGGTGGTATGTTGTGTCTGTTTAGTGGTGTGTTGTGGCTGTGTGTCTGTGTGGTGTGTCTGTGTGGTGGTGTGTCTGTGTGGTGTTGTGTCTGTGTGGTGGTGTGTTGTGTCTGTGTGGTGATGTGTCTTTTTGTCTGTGTTGTGGTGTGTTGTGTGGTGGTGTGTTGTGGTGGTGTGTTGTGTCTGTGTGGTGGTGGTGTGTCTGTGGTGGTGTATTGTGTGGTGTGGTGTTGTCTGTGTGGTGGTGTGGTGTCTGTGTGGTGGTGTGTTGTGTCTGTGTGGTGGTGTGTGGTGGTTTGTCTGTGTGGTGGTTTGTCTGTGTGTTGTGTCTGTGTGGTGGTATGTTGTGTGGTGGTGTTTTGTGTCTGTGTGGTGGTGTGGTGTCTGTGTGGTGGTGTGTTGTGTCTGTGTGGTGGTGTGTGGTGGTTTGTCTGTGTGGTGGTTTGTCTGTGTGTTGTGTCTGTGTGGTGGTATGTTGTGTGGTGGTGTTTTGTGTCTGTGTGGTGGTGTGTTGTGTCTGTGTGGTGGTGTGTTGTGTCTGTGTCTGTGTGGTGGTGTGTTGTGTCTGTGTGGTGGTGTCTGTGTCGTGGTGTGTCTGTGTGGGGGTTTGTCTGTGTGTTGTTTCTGTGTGTGTGGTGGTGTGGTGTGTCTGTTTGGTGGTGTGTTTGTTTGGTGGTGTGTTGTGTATGTGTGGTGATGTGTCTGTGTGGTGGTGTGTCGTGTCTGTGTGGTGATTTGTCTGTGTTGTGTTTTGTCTGTGTGGTGGTGTGTCTATGTGGTGGAGTGGTGTGTCTGTGGTGTGTTGTGTTGTGGCGGTGTGGTGTCTGTGTCGTGGTTTGTCTGTGTTGTGTCTGTGTGGTGGTTTGTCTGTGTGTGTTGTTTCTGTGTTGTGTGGTGGTGTGTCTGTGTGGTGGTGTGTCTGTGTGTGTTGTTTTTGTGTGGTGGTGTGGTGTGTCTGTATGTTGGTGTGTCTGTGTGGTGGTGTGTCTGTGTGTGTTGTTTTTGTGTGGTGGTGTGGTGCGTCTGTGTGGTGGTATGGTGTGTGGTCCCTCATTCTGTTTTACCTCTGTTTCAGTATTCGTTTGTGTCTTTGCGGAACCGGAGAGTGTGTTACGAAATCCTGCAGTCTGTGTGTTCACAGGTATACCCACATGACCTCTGACCTCTCTCTCTGTCTCCCTTTCTCTCTTAAAAATGCCATTCTAATGTTTGAGGAGAGTGCACAACAACAAAACACTTTTATCACTGCAACTGGTTTGATACATTCACCTCTGAAGGAAAATAATGTACTTGCATTCAGTAATCTTGCTCTGATTTGTCATCCTGAGGGTCCCAGAGATAAAATGTAGCATACTTTTGTTTGATAAAATCCATTTTTATATTCAAATGTAGGAACTGGGTTCTATAGTTTGAACCCTGGATGTGTCTTGTTTTGTTCTATTATCTATACAATAGGCTACCATTGATTTTGGCCCAATATTCTTGACATATTACCTCTTTCAAGGAGCTTTCTGTTTTGATAGGATTATTTTGCCTGAAAACCTGTAGGCCTTCTTATAAAAAAACAACTCTGCATACCTGCCTAACCTGGCAAGAGTGGCCGAAGGGTGTTGAGCATCCTCATCCACTGTTGGCCTGCTCTCCAAGCACCATCGCATGAGCCTGAAACCTCACTCTGGCCAAACTCGTGTTTCTAAAAGTGGATTCAAATGCCTAGTAAGGCATTTTAGTTTCACTTTTATTTAATTGTAATTCTTTCCTATATGCACAATTTATAGATTAGAATAATTTAATAAACAAAATGTTGTTAAAATGCTAAGCGCTTAATGTTCATGTCGCAATCGCAAATGCTTCGCAATGTACTTCTTTGTAGGCTATAGCCTTGAAATCATTGAAATAATAGGCTAATAACAATAATATATCCTAAACAATTCATTTTGTTCCTTCTTAGGCTACATGTCTGGCTTCTGACCTATTTAGCGTGTTTCTGTGCTGTTTAATACTACATATAGCCTATTTTTAATTACGAGCGCTTCATACATTCAGCTTTTCATCTTTATTCAAATACTTTATATTCGAATCATATGGTTTGGTTTCAATAGTTCCAAACCAAGTGTTAGGTTCAGTTAGTCACAAAAAGAGATGGGTGTTGGTTAAATTGTGATTTTGATGAATGGAGCGAATATCGAGTGGCAGTTTTTTTTTCTCCTGTGAGCGAGGATAATTTTTTAGTGGAGCGAATGGAAAGTGGGTGCGCCATGAGCGGGATTTCCGACCGCACAACTGCATTTACAGACTCTGGTTTCCACAACAGCTGGGGGAGCAGGTGGAGAGTGGCAACAGCAGTCCCCACTTCTCAGGAGAGAACAGCGTTGATGGCGTGGATCGGGACATAGACACAGTAAGAATTTCACTGATGGCCTCGATGTCATCCTATCCTTTTCCTCCCACCATGTAGCTTCCTGTACTGCCCTGTTTTCTCCAATCAGTGCCATCAAAGAAAGTGCACTTTGTAATTCTTCATAACGCACTGTGAAAATTCCAGAGTACACAGTCACTTTTTTTGTGTTATTAATCAAGACACCATTTATACTGACCAGGAGCTTTTTGTATAAGGACATGTTTTAACCCTTCCCTGCTGACAGATCTCCTGCAATTCCAGCCGGGAGGACAGTGTGGAGCAGAGCCTTCCTATAGAGGCCGTCTACTCTGACCTGCCCAGCAGCGGTAAGAGAGAACATCTTAAAAAGACCGTTAAGACAGATGAGAAAAATAAATGAGAGGTGAGATGCATAACAGACGACATACAAGAGATATGAATATGATGTAATATTAATCATAACGAACCTGGGAAGCAGCATCAGGAAAGCTCAGGATAATCAGTTCACATTCACACAGCAGGAAGATTCAGGAAGTTAAACACACACTAAAGCAGACACAGATACAGACACGCACACACACTCATTCACAAGCACATATGCTCAGACATACCACACATTTAAATATTGTTTGAATAGCCTGTTGTCTTCTTTTTCTCTTGAACAGCTGACTCGTGGGTTTGGATCGTCACTGAAAGGGTTAAAACCCTCCTCCTTATCAGAGATATGCGCAACCTCAATGTCCTCCTATCCATCTGTCTGTTTCTGTGAGTACTCCTCCCTTCTCCGTCCCTCTCCTCTCCATCTATCTGTTCCTGATCTCCATCTCTCTCTCCTCTCCATTCCCCTCTCCATCGCCTGTAACTAGATCTATAGGTGCTGAAGCCCTTGCATCACCTTTCATCTTTACTCACAAACATACTGCCACGTGTGAGAATGGGTGTGTTAATCTTCAAACATACTGCCACGTGTGAGAATGGGTGTGTTAGTCTTCAAACATACTGCCACATTGTCAATGGTGTGCGTACTGGGAGCGGAGTCAGGTGCAGGAGAGCAGAGAGTTGTGAACAGGCGCACACTTGATTTAGGCAGGAGAAACCAACAGACGGACGCCACTGCGTCGAAACCTCCATCCAATATGCCAAAGTGCAAAAACACGCAAACAGTCACAATAATAAAGTACAAACAAATAAACATAACTCGTGAATATAAAACACGGAATAAATGCACACCAGAAATAGCGCGTCAAAAATGACACGTAACACGAAACAATCACACACAAAGACATGAGGGGGAACAGAGGAATAAATACATGTAGTGTGATTGGGGAATGAAAACCAGGTGTGCAGGGAACAAGACAAAACCAATGGATAAATGAAAAATGGAGCGGCGATGGCTAGAAAGCCGGTGACGTCGTCCGCGAACGAACAAGGAGAGGAGCCGACTTCGGCGGAAGTCGTGACAGTACCCCCCCGACCTTGACGCGCGGCTCCAGCGGCGCGCCGACACCGGCCTCGGGGACGACCCGGAGGGCAAGGCGCAGGGCGATCCGGCCGGCGATGGTGGAATTCCCACAGCAGTTCAGGGTCCTACACATCTGCCACCGGAACCCAGCACCTCTCCTCTGGACCGTACCCCTCCACGAGGTACTGAAGGCCCCTCGCCGAACGCCTGGAACAGACGGAGTATGCAGGGGCCCCCTCGATGTCCAGAGGGGGTGGAGGAACCTCCCGCACCTCAGACTCCTGGAGCGGACCAGCCACCACCGGCCTGATGAGAGACACATGGAACGAGGGGTTAATATGGTAATCGGGGGGAAGCTGTAACCTGTAACATACCTCGTTCACTCTCCTCAGGACTTTAAATGGCCCCACAAACCGCTGGCCCAGCTTTCTGCAGGGCAGGCAGATGGGTAGGTTTCGGGTCGAGAGCCAGACCCTGTCCCCCGGTGCGAACACCGGGGCCTCACTGCGGTGACGGTCCGCGCTGGTCTTTTGGCGCAGAGCGGCCTGCTGGAGGTGACCATGGGCGGCTTCCCATGTCTCCTCCACGCTCCTGAACCAATCGTCCACTGCAGGAGCCTCAGTCTGACTCTGATGCCACGGTGCCAGAACCGGCTGGTACCCCAAAACACACTGAAAGGGGGAGAGGTTAGTGGAGGAGTGGCGGAGCGAGTTCTGCGCCATCTCTGCCCAGGGCACGAATGCCGCCCACTCCCCCAGCCGGTCCTGGCAATAGGACCGCAGAAACCTGCCCACATCCTGGTTCACTCTTTCCACCTGCCCATTACTCTTGGGGTGGAAACCCGAGGTGAGGCTGATCGAGACCCCCAGATGTTCCATGAACGCCCTCCAGACTCTCGAAGTGAACTGGGGACCTCGATCAGACACTATATCCTCAGGCAACCCGTAGTGCCGGAAGACATGTGTAAACAGGGCCTCCGCAGTTTGTAGGGCCGTAGGGAGACCAGGCAAAGGGAGGAGACGACAGGACGTAGAGAAATGACCAACAAGAAACGATCCCTGTGACGGAGGAAGATCCGTTAGAAAATCCACCGACAGGTGTGACCAAGGCCGTTGTGGAACGGGTAAGCTTACCTCTGGGCAGGTGTCTAGGAGCCTTACACTAGGCGCACACCGAGCAGAAGGAAACATAAACCCTCACGTCCCGAGCCAAGGTGGGCCACCAGTACTTCCCAGTCAGACAGCGCACCGTCCAACCAATCCCCGGATGACCAGAGGAGGGTGACGTGTGGGCCCAATAGATCAACTGGTCACGGACAGCAGACGGAACATCCTGACGCCTGATGGGTCACTGGAGATGAGCGGGCTCTGTACGCAACGAATGCTCAATGTCCACGTCCAGCTCCCACACGACCGGCGCTACCAGGCAGGAGGCCGGAAGAATGGCTGTCTGATCCATGGGCCGCTCCTCTGTGTCATACAGCTGGGACAGTGCGTCTGCCTTCACATTCTGGGAACCTGGTCTGTAGGACAGGGTAAACACAAAACGGGTAAAGAACAAGGCCCAGCTTGCCTGACGAGGATTCAGTCTCCTAGCTGCCCGGATGTACTCCAGGTTGCGGTGGTCAGTCCAGATGAGGAAAGAGTGTTTAGCCCCCTCAAGCCAATGTCTCCATGCCTTCAAAGCCTTAACCACAGCCAACAGCTCCCGGTCCCCCACATCATAGTTCCGCTCCGCCGGGCTGAGCTTCTTCGAGAAGAAAGCACAGGGGCAGAGCTTTGGTGGCGTGCCCGAGCGCTGAGAGAGCACGGCTCCTATCCCAGCCTCGGACCTGTCCACCTCCACTATGAATGGCAAAGAGGGATCCGGATGGGCCAGCACAGGAGCCGAGGTAAACAGAGCTCTTAGGTGCTCAAAAGCCCTGTCCGCCTCAACCGACCACTGCAGACGTACAGGACCCCCCTTCAGCAGTGAGGTAATGGGAGCAGCCACCTGGCCAAAACCCCGGATAAATCTCCGGTAGTAATTGGCAAACCCTAAAAATCGCTGCACCTCCTTTACCGTGGTGGGAGTCGGCCAATTACGTACGGCTGCAATGCGGTCACTCTCCATCTCCACCCCTGATGTGGAAATGTGATAGCCTAGGAAGGAGACGGCCTGCTGAAAGAACAGGCATTTCTCAGCCTTGACGTACAGGTCATGCTCCAACAGTCTTCCAAGTAGCTTGCGCACCAAGGACACATGCTCGGTGCGTGTAGCGGAGTATATCAGAATGTCATCGATATACACCACTACACCCTGCCTGTGCAGGTCCCTGAAAATCTCATCTACAAAGGCTTGGAAGACTGATGGAGCATTCATCAACCCGTAAGTCATGACGAGATACTCATAATGCCCTGAGGTGGTACTAAACACCGTCTTCCACTCGTCTCCCTCCTGGATACGCACCAGGTTGTACTTACTCCGGAGATCCAGTTTAGTGAAGAAGCGCCCCGTGCATTGACTCAACCACCGTGGCGATAAGAGGTAGTGGGTAACTGTACCTCACCGTAATTTGATTGAGACCTCAGTGCTGTGATGCAAAAATCCAAGCAAAATGCATAGAATTAAAAAGCTGTAGCCGGATATTATTCATCCTGATCAGACAGAGTTTTTACATGGACGATACATTGGAGATAATAAAAGACATGTACTTGAAATGATAGAACACTGAAAAATCTAGCAAGGCTTTTGAAAAGGCTTTTGATAAAGTACAACTAGAATTTATATATAAATGCCTGGATTATTTTAATTGAGGAGAATCTCTTATGCAATGGGTTAAAGTTATGTATAGTAACCCTAGGTGTGAAATAGTAAATAATGGCTACTTCTCAGAAAGTATTAAACTGTCAAGAGGAGCAAAACAAGGTTGTCCACTGTCTGCACATCTATTTATTATGGCCATGGAAATTAAAATCAGATCCAACAATAATATAGAGGGGCTAGAAATCCAAGGTGTCATTCTACACCTCTTAAATCCACAATGTGGATCCCTGCCCAGCCTCATAGAAGATCTATATAGTTTTTCTAACCTCCCTGGATTACAACCCAAATCAGTGTACCATATTACATATTGAATTGCAAAAAAAATTTACTTTTACATTACCCTGTAGTTTACCAATAAAATGGTCTGATGGTGAAGTGGACATACTTGGTACTCATATCCCTAAGGAAATAAAGGAACTTACTACAACACATTTTAATAGGAAGTTATCAAAAATAGATAAGATCTTGCTACCATGGAAAGGTAAATACTTGTCTATTTTTTTTAAATGACCCTGATTAATTATTTAGTTATATCCCAGTTTACCTATTTACGTATGGCCCTGCCTATGCCAAACAATTTATCTTTTAAATTATTTGAGCCAAAAATCTTTCACTTTATCCGGAACGGCAAGCAAGACAAAATCAAACATGCTTATTTTTATAATGAATATGAGTTTGGGGGGGCTACAATTATGAAATATTAAAGCATTAAACCTCTCACTAAAAGCATCCGTTATATAAAAGTTATATTTAAACCCGAACTGATTCTCCAGTAGATTAATTAGAACGGCTCACCGCTTGTTCAAAAATTGCCTTTTTCATTTATTCAGATTACAACCTCTAATTTTCAGTTAATTGAAAATGGAACCTTGTTCAAATGTTCACCCTTTCTAAAAACAAAGCCGTACAAAGCTGGCTGCAATTCAAGTTTCATCCTCCAGAAAAGACAAAAACAAATATTTAAACAAATATTATGGTTCAATTCCAATATACTAATAAAAAACTATCTTTATGAAAAAAAGGAACAATAATAATAATCTTTGTTAATGATATTATGAATAGGAAAGGTGGAGTTTTCACATGTGCATATAACAAAAATAAATGGAAATGTTTGCTTTATCCAACCAGCTGATATCAACATTACTGCAAAAAAGGAGGAGGCAAGTGGAAGGGAGAGAAAGTAGGGAACTTTTTTGCCTGTCCTTTATTAAAGACCAAATATGGCAACAATAATATATATATATATATATATGTATACTGCTCAAAAAAATAAAGGGAACACTAAAATAACACATCCTAGATCTGAATGAATGAAATAATCTTATTAAATACTTTTTTCTTTACATAGTTGAATGTGCTGACAACAAAATCACACCAAAACAATCAATGGAAATCCAATTTATCAACCCATGGAGGTCTAGATTTGGAGTCACACTCAAAATGAAAGTGGAAAATCACACTACAGGCTGATCCAACTTTGATGTAATGTCCTTAAAACAAGTCAAAATGAGGCTCAGTAGTGTGTGTGGCCTCCACGTGCCTGTATGACCTCCCTACATCGCCTGGGCATGCTCCTGATGAGGTGGCGGATGGTCTCCTGAGGGATCTCCTCCCAGACCTGGACTAAAGCATCCGCCAACTCCTGGACAGTCTGTGGTGCAACGTGGCGTTGGTGGATGGAGCGAGACATGATGTCCCAGATGTGCTCAATTGGATTCAGGTCTGGGGAATGGGCGGGCCAGTCCATAGCATCAATGCCTTCCTCTTGCAGGAACTGCTGACACACTCCAGCCACATGAGGTCTAGCATTGTCTTGCATTAGGAGGAACCCAGGGCCAACCGCACCAGCATATGGTCTCACAAGGGGTCTGAGGATCTCATCTCGGTACCTAATGGCAGTCAGGCTACCTCTGGCGAGCACATGGAGGGCTGTGCGGCCCCCCAAAGAAATGCCACCCCACACTATGACTGACCCACCGCCAAACCGGTCATGCTGGAGGATGTTGCAGGCAGCAGAACGTTCTCCACGGCGTCTCCAGACTGTCACGTCTGTCACATGTGCTTAGTGTGAACCTGCTTTCATCTGTGGAGAGCACAGGGCGCCAGTGGCGAATTTGCCAATCTTGGTGTTCTCTGGCAAATGCCAAACGTCCTGCACGGTGTTGGGCTGTAAGCACAACCCCCACCAGTGGGCGTCGGACCCTCATACCAGTCTCACGTCTCCTGATGTACTGGCCTGTCTCCTGGTAGCGCCTCCATGCTCTGGACACTACGCTGACAGACACAGCAAACCTTCTTGCCACAGCTCGCTTTGATGTGCCATCCTGGATGAGCTGCATTACCTGAGCCACTTGTGTGGGTTGTAGCCTCCGTCTCATGCTACCACTAGAGTGAAAGCACCGCCAGCATTCAAAAGTGACCAAAACATCAGCCAGGAAGCATAGGAACTGAGAAGTGGTCTGTGGTTACCACCTGCAGAACCACTCCTATATTGGGGGTGTCTTGCTAATTGCCTATAATTTCCACCTGTTGTCTATTCCATTTGCACAACAGCATGTGAAATTTATTGTCAATCAGTGTTGCTTCCTAAGTGGACAGTTTGATTTCACAGAAGTGTGATTGACTTGGAGTTACATTGTGTTGTTTAAGTGTTCCCTTTATTTTTTTGAGCAGTATATATATATATATATATACATACACACACACACACACACACACACACACACACACTGGCTATGGAAAGTACTCAGACCCCTTGACATGTTTTACAATTAGTTACCTTATTCTTATTCCTTATTTTTTTCTCAGTAATCTACACACAATACCCCATAATGACAATTTAAACAAAAATTTTATTTAACCTTTATTTAACAAAGCAAGTCAGTTAAGACTGCACTGAGGATAGGAAACTCTGTCATCACCGATAAATCCACTATAATTGAGAATTTCAATAAGCATTTTTCTACGGCTGGCCATGCTTTCCACCTGGCTACCCCTACCCCGGTCAACAGCACTGCACCCCCCACAGCAACTCACCCAAGCCTTCCCCATTTCTCCTTCTCCCAAATCCAGTCAGCTGATGTTCTGAAAGAGCTGCAAAATCTGGAACCCTACAAATCAGCCGGGCTAGACAATCTGGACCTTTTCTTTCTAAAATTATCTGCCGAAATTGTTGCAACCCCTATTACTAGCCTGTTCAACCTCTCTTTCGTGTCGTCTGAGATTCCCAAAGATTGAAAAGCAGCTGCGGTCATCCCCCTCTTCAAAGGGGGGGACACTCTTGACGCAAACTGCTACAGACCTATATCTATCCTACCTTTCTAAGGTCTTCGAAAGCCAAGTCAACAAACAGATTACCGACCATTTCGAATCCCACCGCACCTTCTCCGCTATGCAATCTGGTTTCAGAGCTGGTCATGGGTGCACCTCAGCCACGCTCAAGGTCCTAAACGATATCTTAACTGCCATCGATAAGAAACAATACTGTGCAGCCGTATTCATTGACCTGACCAAGGCTTTCGACTCTGTCAATCACCACATCCTCATCGGCAGACTCAATAGCCTTGGTTTCTCAAATGATTGCCTCGCCTGGTTCAGCAACTACTTCTCTGATAGAGTTCAGTGTGTCAAATCGGAGGGCCTGTTTGTCCGGACCTCTGGCAGTCTCTATGGGGGTGCCACAGGGTTCAATTCTTGGGCCGACTCTCTTCTCTGTATACATCAATGATGTCGCTCTTGCTGCTGGTGATTCTCTGATCCACCTCTACGCAGACGACACCATTCTGTATACTTCTGTCCCTTCTTTGGACACTGTGTTAACAACCCTCCAGACGAGCTTCAATGTCATACAACTCTCCTTCCGTGGCCTCCAACTGCTCTTAAATACAAGTTAAACTGAATGCATGCTCTTCAACCGATTGCTGCCTGCACCTGCCCGCTTGTCCAGCATCACTACTCTGGACGGTTCTGACTTAGAATATATGGACAACTACAAATACCTAGGTGTCTGGTTAGACTGTAAACTCTCTTTCCAGACTCACATCAAACATCTCCAATCCAAAGTTAAATCTAGAATTGGCTTCCTATTTCGCAACAAAGCATCCTTCACTCTTGCTGCCAAACATACCCTTGTAAAACTGACCATTCTACCGATCCTCGACTTCGGCGATGTCATTTACAAAATAGCCTCCAATACCCTACTCAATAAATTGGATGCAGTCTATCACAGTGCCATCCATTTTGTCACCAACTGCAACCTGTACGCTTTCGTTGGCTGGCCCTTGCTTCATACTCGTCGCCAAACCCACTGGCTCCAGGTCATCTACAAGGCCCTGCTAGGTAAAGTCCCCCCTTATCTCAGCTCGCTGGTCACCATAGCAGCACCCACCTGTAGCACGCGCTCCAGCAGGTATATCTCTCTGGTCATCCCCAAAGCCAATTCCTCCTTCGGCCGCCTCTCCATCCAGTTCTCTGCTGCCAATGACTGGAACGAACTACAAAAATCTCTGAAACTGGAAACAATTATCTCCCTCACTAGCTTTAAGCAGCAGCTGTCAGAGCAGCTCACAGATTACTGCACCAGTACATAGCCCATCTATAATTTAGCCCAAACAACTACCCCTTCCCCTACTGTATTTATTTATTTTGCTCCTTTGCACCCCATTATTTCTATTTCTACTTTGCACTTTCTTCCACTGCAAATCTACCATTCCAGTGTTTTACTTGCTATATTGTATTTACTTTGCCACCATGGCCTTTTTTTGCCTTTACCTCCCTTATCTCACCTCATTTGCTCACATTGTATATAGACTTATTTTTCTACTGTATTATTGACTGTATGTTTGTTTTACTCCACGTGTAACTCTGTGTTGTTGTGTGTGTCGAACTGCTTTGCTTTATCTTGGCCAGATTGCAGTTGTAAATGAGAACTTGTTCTCAACTTGCCTACCTGGTTAAATAAAGGTGAAATAAAAAAATAAAAAAAGAACAAATTCTTATTTACAATGTCGGCCTACTCCGGCCAAACCCGGACAACGCTGGGCCAATTGTGCGCCGCCCTATGGGATTCCCAATCACGGCCAGATGTGATATAGCCTGGATTCGAACCAGGGTGTCTGTAGTGACGCCTCTTGTTCCTTAGACTGCTGCGCCACTCGGAGACCAGGTTTTTATGCGAAAGCGAAAATAGCGAGGCGAAAACAGGTTTTTAGAATGTTTTGCAAATGTATTAAAAAGAAAAAAGAAAAATACCTTATTTACATAAGAATTCAGACATTTCGCTATGAAACTCAAAATTGAGCTCAGGTGCGTCCTGTTTCCTTTGATCATCCTTGAGATGTTTTTACAACGTGGTTGGAGTCCACCAGTGGTAAATGCAATTGATTGGACATGATTTGGAAAGAAACACACCTGTCTAAGGTTCCACAGTTGACAGTGCATGTCAGAGCAAAAACCAAGCCATGAGATCGAAGGAATTGTCTGTAGAGCTCCGAGACAGGATTGTGTCGAGGCACAGATTTGGGGAAGGGTACCAAAACATTTCTGCAGCATTAATTATTAACTGGGTGGTTTGATCCCTGAATGCTGATTGGTTGAAAGCCATGATATATCAGAGGTGTACCATGGGAATGACAAAAAAAAACGTTTTACTATTCTAATTATATTGTTAACCAGTTTATAAGAGCAAAAAAGGCTCCTCAGAGGTTTGTGGCCAATATATCACAGCTAAGGGCTATGTCCAAAGAACACCCATTAGCTGTGGTATATTGGCCATATAGCACACCTCCTAGGGCCTTATTGTTTAATCATAGAAGTCAAAACCAGTTAAATCAACATCCATAAATAGAAAATGATCTGGAGAGTTTAATAAGGGCGATTTATCTTCTGTCTTGAACATATTCTCAAACTTGTAAGGATTTTTTATTTTGTTGGTAAACCGAATTTTGCTTCTTAGCCTACATCGATAAAGTTGAAATAGATATTCCTTAATTCGCTCAATAACGTTATGGAAAAGGGTTTCATGGATACATGTGGTAACTCCTCTCTTGCTGCTAAAACATTTATTTGGAGTAGTTTTCAGGCCTTCTGTGTGGGTTTTCAGTGGTCTTTGGGTTAGAAATGTGAACTGGACCTGGCAACGCTGAGCATGACGGTAAACCCCCTAAAGAATGCTTCAGGAAACAGTGCTTCGACAGTGGAAAAGTCAGTCAGCATCAAGGCATTGTTGTTATTTTATAACAGGTGATACGCAGAAATGAGGGAGTACTATCTCTCATAGTAGATGTGAGTACAATTCCCTTGTACACAGCTAATAGTTAGATAGCTAACGTTAGCCAAAGCAAGCTAGCTAGCTACTGATAGTGCAACCCTAAGTAACTACATATGAAGATGAAAATGATCAGGCCTACTGTACATCTTACTGTAGAAATTATTGGTGAAAACAAGCCTAGGTTGAAACTATTGCTGTTAAAATACAAGTAGGCTTGAAATGTTCATCTGTACTGTTACTTAGGGTTGCACTATCAAAAAATGAGGTTGTGTGTGTGTTTTCTGGTCTACATCTGTGTGATGTGATCAGTCAGTTTATTCAGAATGAAAACTATATTTTAACAGCAACAGTTCCAACCTAGACAGATATGTAAGTGTTTTTCATGGGAAAAAAAGAAACATGCTATTTATATTATTATATTTCATTTCATTACCCATATTTACATATAGTTACATGTTTTCACAAGCTCGGGCCCCAGGCTGAAAAGGTTTAAGAACCCCTGTTCTGGTGAAAAGCCTTCCCAGAAGAGTGGAGGTTGTTATAGCAGCAAAGGGGGGACCAACTCCATATTAATGCCCATGATTTTGGAATGAGATGTTCGATGAGCATGTGTCCACATGCTTTTGGTCATGTAGTGTATTTTAAGTTCAGGAATGGCTGAAAAATCACAACATTTATCCAAAAAGTAACCCTACAAATAGCACTGTTGGGAGATTTGGAAAGCCATAATCAATCAACAATATAATAATACTTTTAGTAAAAATATTTATCTTTAACTTACAATCAGTAGATACTATGCAATTATACAGGTTAAAAATCACAGCACAGTTAAAAAATATATGGCACATTGTAATCATAAGAGGGCAGTTTACAGAGATAGGTGGGATGGACTGAGAGTAGCTGAGGGGTGGGGTTAGGGAGATAGGTGGGATGGACTGAGAGTAGCTGAGGGGTGGGGTTAGGGAGATAGGTGGGATGGACTGAGAGTAGCTGAGGGGTGGGGTTAGGGAGATAGGTGGGATGGACTGAGAGTAGCTGAGGGGTGGGGTTAGGGAGATAGGTGGGATGGACTGAGAGTAGCTGAGGGGTGGGGTTAGGGAGATAGGTGGGATGGACTGAGAGTAGCTGAGGGGTGGGGTTAGGGAGATAGGTGGGATGGACTGAGAGTAGCTGAGGGGTGGGGTTAGGGAGATAGGTGGGATGGACTGAGAGTAGCTGAGGGGTGGGGTTAGGGAGATAGGTGGGATGGACTGAGAGTAGCTGAGGGGTGGGGTTAGGGAGATAGGTGGGATGGACTGAGAGTAGCTGAGGGGTGGGGTTAGGGAGATAGGTGGGATGGACTGAGAGTAGCTGAGGGGTGGGGTTAGGGAGATAGGTGGGATGGACTGAGAGTAGCTGAGGGGTGGGGTTAGGGAGATAGGTGGGATGGACTGAGAGTAGCTGAGGGGTGGGGTTAGGGAGATAGGTGGGATGGACTGAGAGTAGCTGAGGGGTGGGGTTAGGGAGATAGGTGGGATGGACTGAGAGTAGCTGAGGGGTGGGGTTAGGGAGATAGGTGGGATGGACTGAGAGTAGCTGAGGGGTGGTGTTAGGGAGATAGGTGGGATGGACAGAGTAGCTGAGGGGTGGTGTTAGGGAGATAGGTGGGATGGACTGAGAGTAGCTGAGGGGTGGGGTTAGGGAGATAGGTGGGATGGACTGAGAGTAGCTGAGGGGTGGGGTTAGGGAGATAGGTGGGATGGACTGAGAGTAGCTGAGGGGTGGGGTTAGGGAGATAGGTGGGATGGACTGAGAGTAGCTGAGGGGTGGGGTTAGAGAGATAGGTGGGATGGACTGAGAGTAGCTGAGGGGTGGGGTTAGAGAGATAGGTGGGATGGACAGAGAGTAGCTGAGGGGTGGGGTTAGGGAGATAGGTGGGATGGACTGAGAGTAGCTGAGGGGTGGGGTTAGAGAGATAGGTGGGATGGACAGAGAGTAGCTGATACTGGTGTTAGGGAGATAGGTGGGATGGACTGAGAGTAGCTGAGGGGTGGTGTTAGGGAGATAGGTGGGATGGACTGAGAGTAGCTGAGGGGTGGTGTTAGGGAGATAGGTGGGATGGACAGAGTAGCTGAGGGGTGGTGTTAGGGAGATAGGTGGGATGGACAGAGAGTAGCTGATACTGGTGTTAGGGAGATAGGTGGGATGGACTGAGAGTAGCTGAGGGGTGGTGTTAGGGAGATAGGTGGGATGGACTGAGAGTAGCTGAGGGGTGGTGTTAGGGAGATAGGTGGGATGGACAGAGTAGCTGAGGGGTGGTGTTAGGGAGATAGGTGGGATGGACAGAGTAGCTGAGGGGTGGTGTTAGGGAGATAGGTGGGATGGACTGAGAGTAGCTGAGGGGTGGTGTTAGGGAGATAGGTGGGATGGACTGAGAGTAGCTGAGGGGTGGGGTTAGGGAGATAGGTGGGATGGACAGAGTAGCTGAGGGCTGGGGAGATAGGTGGGATGGACAGAGTAGCTGAGGGGTGGTGTTAGGGAGATAGGTGGGATGGACTGAGAGTAGCTGAGGGCTGGGGTTAGGGAGATAGGTGGGATGGACTAAGAGTAGCTGAGGGGTGGGGTTAGAGAGATAGGTGGGATGGACTGAGAGTAGCTGAGGGGTGGTGTTAGGGAGATAGGTGGGATGGACTGAGAGTAGCTGAGGGGTGGATTTAAAAGCTTATGTTCTATAATAATATAGTGTATAATGTGCTATCTACATTTACATTACATTACATTTAAGTCATTTAGCAGACGCTCTTATCCAGAGCGACTTACAAATTGGTGCATTCACCTTATGATATCCAGTGGAACAACCACTTTACAATAGTGCATCTAAATCTTTTGGGGGGGGGGGGGGGGTTAGAAGGATTACTTTATCCTATCCCAGGTATTCCTTAAAGAGGTGGGGTTTCAGGTGTCTCCGGAAGGTGGTGATTGACACTGCTGTCCTGGCGTCGTGAGGGAGCTTGTTCCACCATTGGGGTGCCAGAGCAGCGAACAGTTTTGACTGGGCTGAGCGGGAACTGTGCTTCCTCAGAGGTAGGGAGGCGAGCAGGCCAGAGGTGGATGAACGCAGTGCCCTTGTTTGGGTGTAGGGCCTGATCAGAGCCTGAAGGTACGGAGGTGCCGTTCTCCTCACAGCTCCGTAGGCAAGCACCATGGACTTGTAGCGGATGCGAGCTTCAACTGGAAGCCAGTGGAGAGAGCGGAGGAGCGGGGTGACGTGAGAGAACTTGGGAAGGTTGAACACCAGACGGGCTGCGGCGTTCTGGATGAGTTGTAGGGGTTTAATGGCACAGGCAGGGAGCCCAGCCAACAGCGAGTTGCAGTAATCCAGACGGGAGATGACAAGTGCCTGGACTAGGACCTGCGCCGCTTCCTGTGTGAGGCAGGGTCGTACTCTGCGAATGTTGTAGAGCATGAACCTACAGGATCGGGTCACCACCTTGATGTTAGTGGAGAACGACAGGGTGTTGTCCAGGGTCACGCCAAGGTTCTTAGCACTCTGGGAGGAGGACACAAGGGAGTTGTCAACCATGATGGTGAGATCATGGAACGGGCAGTCCTTCCCCGGGAGGAAGAGCAGCTCCGTCTTGCCGAGGTTCAGCTTGAGGTGGTGAGCCGTCATCCACACTGATATGTCTGCCAGACATGCAGAGATGCGATTCGCCACCTGGTTATCAGAAGGGGGAAAGGAGAAGATTAATTGTGTGTCGTCTGCGTAGCAATGATAGGAGAGACCATGTGAGGATATGACCGAGCCAAGTGACTTGGTGTATAGTGAGAATAGGAGAGGGCCTAGAACAGAGCCCTGGGGGACACCAGTGGTGAGAGCACGTGGTGCGGAGACAGATTCTCGCCACGCCACCTGGTAGGAGCGACCTGTCAGGTAGGACGCAATCCAAGCGTGGGCCGCACCGGAGATGCCCAGCTCGGAGAGGGTGGAGAGGAGGATCTGATGGTTCACAGTATCAAAGGCAGCAGATAGGTCTAGAAGGATGAGAGCAGAGGAGAGAGAGTTAGCTTAAGCAGTGCGGAGAGCCTCCGTGACACAGAGAAGAGCAGTCTCAGTTGAATGCCCAGTCTTGAAACCTGACTGATTAGGATCAAGAAGGTCATTCTGAGAGAGATAGCAGGAGAGCTGGCCAAGGACGGCACGTTCAAGAGTTTTGGAGAGAAAAGAAAGAAGGGATACTGGTCTGTAGTTATTGATATCGGAGGGATCGAGTGTAGGTGTTTTCAGAAGGGGTGCAACTCTCGCTCTCTTGAAGACTGAAGGGACGTAGCCAGCGGTCAAGGATGAGTTGATGAGCGAGGTGAGGTAGGGGAGAAGGTCTCCGGAAATGGTCTGGAGAAGAGAGGAGGGGATAGGGTCAAGTGGGCAGGTTGTTGGGCGGCCGGCCGTCACGAGACGCGAGATTTCATCTGGAGAGAGAGGGGAGAAAGAGGTCAAAGCACAGGGTAGGGCAGTGTGAGCAGGACCAGCGGTGTCGTTTGGCTTAGCAAACGAGGATCGGATGTCATCAGCCTTCTTTTCAAAATGGTTGACGAAGTCATCCGCAGAGAGAGAGGAGGGGGGGAGGGGGAGGAGGATTCAGGAGGGAGGAGAAGGTAGCAAAGAGCTTCCTAGGGTTAGAGGCAGATGCTTGGAATTTAGAGTGGTAGAAAGTGGCTTTAGCAGCAGAGACAGAAGAGGAAAATGTAGAGAGGAGGGCGTGAAAGGATGCCAGGTCCGCAGGGAGGCGAGTTTTCCTCCATTTCCGCTCGGCTGCCCGGAGCCCTGTTCTGTGAGCTCTCAGTGAGTTGTCGAGCCACGGCGCAGGAGTGGAGGACCGAGCCGGCCTGGAGGATAGGGGACAGAGAAAATCAAAGGATGCAGAAAGGGAGGAGAGGAGGGTTGAGGAGGCAGAGTCAGGAGATAGGTTGGAGAAGGTTTGAGCAGAGGGAAGAGATGATAGGATGGAAGAGGAGAGAGTAGCGGGAGAGAGAGAGCGAAGGTGGGGACGGCGCAATACCATCCGAGTAGGGGCAGAGTGAGAAGTGTTGGATGAGAGCGAGAGGGAAAAGGATACAAAGTAGTGGTCGGAGACTTGGAGGGGAGTTGCAATGAGATTAGTGGAAGAACAGCATCTAGTAAAGATGAGGTCAAGCGTATTGCCTGCCTTGTGAGTAGGGGGGGAAGGTGAGAGGGTGAGGTCAAAAGAGGAGAGGAGTGGAAAGAAGGAGGCAGAGAGGAATGAGTCAAAGGTAGACGTGGGGAGGTTAAAGTCACCCAGAACTGTGAGAGGTGAGCCATCCTCAGGGAAGGAACTTATCAAGGCATCAAGCTCATTGATGAACTCTCCAAGGGAACCTGGAGGGCGATAAATGATAAGGATGTTAAGCTTGAAAGGGCTGGTAACTGTGACAGCATGGAATTCAAATGAGGAGATAGACAGATGGGTCAGGGGAGAAAGAGAGAATGTCCACTTGGGAGAGATGAGGATTCCAGTGCCACCACCCCGCTGGCTCGATGCTCTAGGGGTATGCGAGAACACGTAGGCAGACGAGGAGAGAGCAGTAGGAGTAGCAGTGTTATCTGTGGTAATCCATGTTTCCGTCAGCGCCAGAAAGTCTAGGGACTGGAGGGTAGCATAGGCTGAGATGAACTCAGCCTTGTTGGCCGCAGACCGGCAGTTCCAGAGGCTGCCAGAGACCTGGAACTCCACGTGGGTCGTGCGCGCTGGGACCACCAGGTTAGAGTGGCAGCGGCCACGCGGTGTGAAGCGTTTGTATGGCCTGTGCAGAGGGGAGAGAACAGGGATAGACAGACACATAGTTGACAAGCTACAGAAGAGGCTACGCTAATGCAAAGGAGATTGGAATGACAAGTGGACTACACGTCTCGAATGTTCAGAAAGTTAAGCTTACGTTGCGAAAATCTTATTGACTAAAATGACGAAAATGCTAGCTAACTAACACAACACTACACTAATCAAGTCGTTCCGTTGTAATGTAATAGTTTCTACAGTGCTGCTAGTCGGTAGAGGTTGGCTATTATACAAAAGCAACTTTGTAGCTAGCTAACATAACATAACACTAATCAATAATGTATTTAATGTATCAGTAATGTATTTAGTTTCTACAATGCTGCTCGTCGGTAATAGTTGGCTGGGTATGGAACAATGGCGTCGCGGGGGACGGAAATAGCTGGCTAGCTAACCTAGCTAACCTCGATAATTACTAAACTACACAATTATCAAGCTATGACAAAGACAGCTATGTAGCTAGCTAGCTAACACTGCACTAGTCAAATCGTTCCGTTGTAATGTATTAGTATCTACAGCGCTGCTATCCAGATGTAATGTATTTCAAATTACTTTACTCTTGCTATGTAACTTCTGCAGTAGAAAAAAACTATATCATGTATGTAAAATGTGTGTAGAATGGACATGTAACAACAAAAGAAAAGCTGTTCAAACTAAGTTTGTTTTTGTCCTCTGACGAGGGGGGATGGTGGATGGGCCAAGAAAATCTAAATAAAGAGTCACATATCATTCTGTTATTCATGATCACAGACAAGCCTTTTTCCAGGAAGTGTAGGTGTCTTCCCAACAGTCTGTCTGGTATGTTGTCTTTCTGGATTGGCTCGGAGCCGTTGAGGAATGGACCCTGCTAACTGATAGGCTGTTTATAGCTGGGTAAATTGCTGAAGAGATGAGTAGACAGATGGATGTGAGATAGGTTGGTTCTCTGAACACGGTGTTCTCCAGATGATCAAGGCTGTAATACACTGAACTTTTACCCATACAGCCAGTTGTTGGTTCCTCTCAAGGGTTCTTCACTCTTACCTAGATAGATTTTCCTTGCTACGGTCTCCTGTGCTTGCTCTTTCATTAGTTACCTGTGGACTGTGGGGGATAGATGAAATTGTGCTTTGCCAATACCTTCTAATTGCCCCTCAGGGGATTCATCAAGTCATATTGAATTACACTGATAGCTAAATGCTACAGATTCACAGAGATTTTACAACACACACAGAACCATAGCACTGTGGAGAAATTGCCTTTCAGATGAAACAGTATTCAACAATATAAACGATAAAGAATAGGAAAAGAAAGACTTCCCAAGTTATAGTATTATTCTGTTAAATAGTCAGTTAAATAGTCATAGCACTTTGTGACATCTGTTGATGTAAAAAAAGGTTTATAAATACATTTGATTGAAATAACCTATATTTGTGACAATTATGTCTGCGTATTTACCCAGACTTCTGTTTGAACAACTAGCTTGTACCCTGACAGATATGGATTGCCCAGGGAGGTTTCCTGTAAAAGATTAGGGAAGGGAAAGGTGATACCTAGTTAATTGCACATTCAACTGAAACGTTTCTTCCCGCATTTAACCCAACCCTTCTGAATCAGAGAGGTGCGGGGGGTTGCCTTAAATCCACATCCAAAACATTGGCTCCCAGGGAGCAGTTGTTGGGGGTTAACTGCCTTGCTCAAAGGCAGAACGGCACATTTTTAAAACATTGCCAGCCCAGGATTCAAACCAGTGACCTTTCGGTTACTGGCCCAACGCTCTTAACAGCTAGGCTACCTGCCGCTGTCTGTCCTTGATTGACATACAGTACTTATGCCTGGTTCCTCATGATTGATCTGCACTGAGCAATCGGTGCCGACAACGAGAGTGCACTCAGGTATGGATCGCCCAGGGAGGTTTAACAGTTCAGAGTAATACTGAGTGCTGAGTGACGGAGGTGAAAGTAAAACACAAGCTGATTACAAGCTATCAGGAATTACTGTATCTTACCCATCTAACTGTTTTCACATTAAAACCACCACCTCTTTTGTGTATGTGTGCCTGTGTAGGGCGGTGTTGCTACTACTGTCATCGGGGTACATCGGTTTGCGGATCGTAGCTCTGGAGGAGCAGCTGAGTTCTCTAGGAGCCCTGCCGGAGTTCTCCATACACCTCAGAGAGTGAGTACACACACACACACAATGGGGTAGTTTTCCACAGATGACTCTATGCTCTGATGTGAATTTCAAGGAACTACAAACTTTGACAATTTAAAAACCATTCAAGGTAGATCAAACCGGTTGTGTAGACAGAGAGAGAGTGTTCTCAGACATCAGAGGTACCGTGTACTGTATCAGCAGCAGAGATCACATGACATTAGGTCGTCACAGGACGTTAGGTCACAGGACGTTAGGTCACAGGACGTTAGGTCGTCACAGGACGTTAGGTCACAGGACGTTAGGTCACAGGACGTTAGGTCACAGGAGGTTAGGTCACAGGACGTTAGGTCACAGGACGTTAGGTCACAGGACGTTAGGTCACAGGACGTTAGGTCACAGGACGTTAGGTCACAGGACGTTAGGTCACAGGACGTTAGGTCACAGGACGTTAGGTCACAGGACGTTAGGTCACAGGAGGTTAGGTCGTCACAGGAGGTTAGGTCGTCACAGGACGTTAGGTGAAAAACAGGCCCAGTGGAATGACACCTGTTTTCCAAGAAATCACTCCACTATTACATAATCCTAATCTACGGGAACACCCATCGTGGGTATTTGAGTCTTCACTTTCATGTAATTAAAGGTGTTTGCAAGCGTACTTGTGCATGAGTATGCATGCTTATGTGTGATAATATCTGGGAGAGTGATTTGGTCCCTCCTCATTCCAGGGAACAGGAAACAGCCTGAAGAGACCTACAGCGAGGGAGGATTGGCCATTTGGATATTCTGGCAAATACCAGACAGGCTGGACCATTTTTTTGTTGGTTGGGCTGGTCAAAAATTGACACACTTTTTTAAATTATAAATAAAACAGAAAAAGGTGACATGGCCAGCTGCCCGTGAGCTTGTTAAGATAGAAATGGTCAAAATAAAATAAAAAAATAAACTCTTATAGTAATATGCCCTGAGTATATAAAAGATTAAGATGGCCCGGTTTTCTGCTAGGCTGAGGTCACACAAACTCACATTGAAAGTCAAACGCAGCATCAGCAAAGATGACCTGCTTCAACTCTGTCATCAGTTAGACAGCCAAGATCATAGATCATAAAAACATGAAAAGGGTGCCTGTAAACGTAGAAAGAGCATATTCTACATGGTCACCTCATTGAAAAACATCCTAATTTTGGGACAGCTAAAGCAATGATTTTGCCAAACAGTAAAGTGCATTATCCTCATGATTCCTGTAATGAAAGTGTCTTCCCTGCACCTGTGCCCTCGCTGGGGCCTGCTGCTGTGGTGAGCGAGCCACTCTCCTCTCCTCCGATGCGCTCGAGAGAAACATTTATTCATATAACATTTCAAAAAATTGAGGGAAAAAAAACAGCTTTGGAAGCTTCATCCAATTGTCCCTGTCGATGAGATGAGGGTTTCAGCTTTCTGTAGGTATAATCTTTATTTCTCAACTCTCAATAGCAACTATTTTACAATCAAGACATTTTATATGGCTTTGAGATATGGAGCGGAGTGTGCTCAAAACGTGCATAGGTTTCATGGGTAGTAGCCTACAACTAAAGTTTTTTAGGACATCACATTTATGGTTGGATGAATACATGGCTACTAGCAGTGGGTATCACAGGCGGCTGGTGGCACCTTAATTGTGGAAGACGGCTCATAGTAATGGCTACAACTGAGTTAATGGAATGGTATCAAACACATCAAAAACATTGTTTCCAAGTGCTTGATACCATTCCATTTACGCCATTCCAGCCATCTTTATGAGCAAACCTCCCCTCACCTGTGATGGGTAATATATTTAGTTTGTGATCTAATTAATGCGTTTTGAGTTTCCACTTCCTCAGGTGTTGAACCACACATTAATTAGCCTATGATTTTAGTTAGTGCACATAAAACATGTAATTAATCTCTCAAATAAAAAAAAAACTCATGGAAATTCTGGAGTCCTATTTTGACAGTAAAATAGCAACTATAGTCTAATTGTCAACCCAAAATTCATGACAATCACTGGATTAGGTTGCACATCAAAATAACTTGAATCATGCATAGACATGTTTCTTGAGCTAGTGGCGTGCGCAGTGTGAGCCGATGTGAAATAATGCCTACAGTAGGAAGACTAAATACCAAAGCCACAGTACACCAAACTACAGTATATAAAGGGTCTCAATTAAAATGTAATCTCATGAGCTAGGTAATTGTTAATATACATTTATGTGGGTCCCCTGATCATTTGAGGAGACGGATCACTAAAACCTCAGACCTGTCAGAAATGTGGAAAAACTTGACTTCACACAAAGCATTTTATTTTTTTTGTCAGTCCACTCCTAAAATCAATTTGGCTTACGGCACTATTCCTTGGTCTCAGCGTAACTGGCAATGAATATGTTGTTGTCTTTGTAAAGGAATAATGAATATGTTGTTCTCTTTGTAAAGGAATAATGAATATGTTGTTGTCTTTGTAAAGGAATAATGAATATGTTGTTGTCTTTGTAAAGGAATAATGAATATGTTGTTGTCTTTGTAAAGGAATAATAAATATGTTGTTCTCTTTGTAAAGGAATAATGAATGTTGTTGTCTTTGTAAAGGAATAATGAATGTTGTTGTCTTTGTAAAGGAATAATGAATATGTTGTTCTCTTTGTAAAGGAATAATGAATATGTTGTTCTCTTTGTAAAGGAATAATGAATGTTGTTGTCTTTGTAAAGGAATAATGAATATGTTGTTCTCTTTGTAAAGGAATAATAAATATGTTGTTCTCTTTGTAAAGGAATAATAAATATGTTGTTCTCTTTGTAAAGGAATAATGAATATGTTGTTCTCTTTGTAAAGGAATAATGAATGTTGTTCTCTTTGTAAAGGAATAATGGAAGTCAGAAGTTACTTCATCTGAAATTAAATTATTTAATGATAGTGTAAATTAATTTCAGAACTTTTTCTACTTAATTAATAGAATGACTCAATGGCATCTTTCTGTCAGTGGCACTAACAGGCCAGCAGGGGGCACTCTCCCCTCAAAACCAAGAGCAATTAAACAGAAATACTGTACACCATGATTAGTACTATATCAATCAGTGTAGTATACTTTCGATGTATACAAGTGTATTTAAAATAAGCTACTTCTAAGCCATTCAAAAAAATATTCTCAACACAGTTCTTGAATGTCTGTAAATAAAAATGTATTGATAGTTCATACACAAGGCACTGTAATTACAGTGACAAGAAAAAGTATGTGAACCCTTTGAAGTTACCTGGATTTCTGCATACATTTTACAACAATAGACAAACAGTGTGCTTAAACAAATAACACACAAATTGTATTTTTCTTGTCTACATCATTTAAACATTCACAGAGTAGGTTGGGAAAAGTATGTGAACCCCTAGGCTATTTACTTCTCCAAAAGATAATTGAAGTCGGGAGTCAGCTAACCTGGAGTCCAATCAATGAGACTGGAGATGTTGGTTAGAGCTGCCCTGCCCTATAAAAATCTCACAAAATTTGATTTTGATATTCACCAGAAGCATTGCCTTATGTTTATTTATTTTACCTTTATTTAACTAGGCAAGTCAGTTAAGAACAAATTCTTATTTTCAATGACGGCCTAGGAACAGTGGGTTAACTGCCTTGTTCAGGGGCAGAACGACAGATTTGTACCTTGTCGGCTCGGGGATTCGAACTTGGAACCTTTCGGTTACTAGTCCAACGCTCTTACCACTAGGCTACGCTGCCATGAACCATGCCTCGAACAAAAGAGATCTCAGAAGACCAAAGATTTGTTGACTTGCATAAAGCTGGAAAGGGTTACAAAAGTATCTCTAAAAGCCTTGATGTTCATCAGTCCACGGTAAGACAAACTCTATATATGGAGAAAGTTCATCACTGTTGCTACTCTCCCTAGGAGTGGCGTCCTGCAAAGATGACTGCAAGAGCACAGCGCAGAATGCTCAATGAGGTTAAGAAGAATCCTAGAGTGTCAGCTAAAGACTTACAGAAATCTCTGGAACATGCTAACATCTCTGTTGACGAGTCTACGATACCTAAAATACTAAACAAGAATGGTGTACATGGGAGGACACTACGGAAGAAGCCACCGCTGTCCAAAAAAACATTGCTGCACGTCTGAAGTTCGCAAAAGTGCACCTGGATGTTCCACAGTGCTACTGTGGACAGATTAAACTAAAGTTGTGTTGTTTGGAAGGAACACAACACTGTTGAGAAAAAAAGGCACAGCACACCAACATCAAAACCTCATCAACTGTAAAGTATGGTGGAGGGAGCATCATGGTTTGGGGCTGCTTTGCTGCCTCAGGGACTGGACAGCTTGCTATCAGACTGAAAAATGAATTCCCAACTTTATCAAGACATTTTGCAGGAGAATGTAAGGCCATCTGTCCGCCAATTGAAGCTCAACAGAAGTTAGGTGATGCAACAGGACAACAACCTATTAGACAGATGTAAATCAACAACAATGGCTTGAACAGAAGAAAATACGCCTTCTGGAGTGGCCCAGTCAGTACTGCCCTCAACCCGATTGAGAGCAGTTCACACCAGACATCCCAAGAATATTGCTGAACTGAAACAGTTTTGTAAAGAGGAATGATCCAAAATTCCTCCTGACTGTTGTGCAGGTCTGATCCACAACTACAGAAAAGTTGGTTTGAGGTTATTGCTGCTAAAGCAGGTTCAACCTGTTATTAAATTCAAGGGTTCACATACCTGCACTGTGAATGTTTACACGGTATGATCAATAAAGAGATGAAAAATTAATTGTTTGTTATTAATTTAAGCAGACTGTGTTTGTCTATGGTTGTGACTTGAAGATCAGATGCAATTTTATGACCTATTTATGCAGAAATCCAGGTAATTCTAAAAGGTTCACATACTTTTTCTTTCCATTGTACTAAATGGATTCACAAATTCTGTCATTTGTTTTTACAACATAGAATCAACAACAAGTTTATATTTTTGTACAGAATTGTTTATTGTTTTTTCCCCATTGTCAATAAAAAGGTCAAGATTCAGTCCCCTGAATTAATGACATTACATCATATTGTCAGTCATTTTTTCATATTACAAATCATAATAAACAGAATAGATAACTACGATAACCATATATAAACCACACCCTCATGTTCTAACCCCACCCAGCATTTTCCCCATCCAAACTTTAGCACAAAAGTCAAAACAATACATTAGTTTAGTTTCAGTAATAAAAAACAACTAAATCTATTACCCCCGTTTAAAAAGCACTATATTGTACGATACCTTGAGTTGACATTTTCCCTCTGGCATCACACGCACTAAGTTATATACCCCACCCCAACACAAATAATGGACATGCATAAAGTTGTCAGAATATCAACACCTCACTTCATTATCATAGGGTCATCATAGGGTAAAGTGAGACTATTCTCTATTCAGTCTCAATGAACCACTGTGTTTATTATTCCCCATTATATTCAGAGACCTTAGCAAGAACCCATACAGTAGTGTACAGTAATGACAACTGACAGTCAGGTCTAGTCTCATTGTATCTTAGGAGAGCCTAGAACCCTGGAGAGCCTAGAACCCTAACCAGCCTAAAACCCTGAAGAGTCTAGAACCCTGAAGAGTCTGGCACGGAAGCCTGAGGGACTTCCACCAGCTTAGGTCTGGTAACACACAGCATACTGTGAAAATAGAATAGGTACCTGTTCAAAATGATCCTAGAAAAACAGCCACCTACAAAGTGCCACTTTCACCTAGGATGACTGCAGTGTTATGTATTGTTTAATCATCAACATACAGTGTCCCCTCAATAGAGAGTTACTTTTACTGACAGTAACTTCAGTATTCTATGACTAGGTCATTCCTAGAGTCCTTGCTTCTGGTCTTTCTGGGGGCAGGGTCAGGTAGTCAACAATGCAAAGGAGACACAAACGTAAATATTATATTTTCAACTACACTTTGGATGCTTTGTACAATAGTGCTGAACTTAAGACCTGCTTATCATGCTTGCGCGCTCTGTGTGTGTGTGTGGACTGATGTGGTGGAACCTGCACCACACTAACAGTGAAAGGCTCGTTTATGGCTTGGATCAATACTGCCACCATAGAAAAGCTCCTATACACCAGACATTGTATCATCAGTTCAAGAAACTGGCATCCATGTTGGCTCCATGCTATTGACTTAGAACCACCATGGAACATTTCGACGAACTCTGTGGCTCCGCTATACACGTTTTTATTACTTTGAGAGAAAAATGCATGAGTAAAGATTTAGGATGAATGTGAATTAAGGATTATGTATTCCTTTCAGATCTCAGAAAGTCAGTTAGTGTTATATTTATAAGACGCTATAACGCCATTTGTTTCTCATCAGGAATAGTCCTCAGGAATAGTCCTCAGGAATAGTCCTCAGGAATAGTCCTCAGGAATAGTCCTCAGGAATAGTCCTCAGGAATAGTCCTCAGGAATAGTCCTATGTGAGTGACAGATGAATAGCAGCAAAGTGAACAACCATTTCATACACTACATGACCAAAGGTATGTGGACACCTGCTCATTGAACATCTCATTCCAAAATCATGGGCATTAATATGGAGTTGGTCCCCCTTTGCTGCTATAACAACCTCCACTCTTCTGGGAATGCTTTCCACTAGATGTTGGAACATTGCTGCGGGGACTTGCTTCCATTCAGCCACAAGAGCATTAGTGAGGTTGGGCACTGATGTTGGGCGATTAGGCCTGGCTCGCAGTCGGCGTTACAATTCATCCCAAAGGGGTTTGATAGGGTTGAGGTCAGGGCTCTGTGCAGGCCAGAGAATGCGTTTCCACTGCTCTAGAGTCCAATGGCAACGAGCTTTACACCACTCCAGCCGACGCTTGGCATTGCGCATGGTGATCTTACGCTTGTATGCGGCTGCTTGGCCATGGAAACGCATTTCATGAAGCTCCCCACAAACAGTTATTGTGCTGAAGTTGCTTTCAGAGGCAGTTTGGAACTCGGAAGTGAGTTTTGCAACTGAGGACAGACAATTTTTACGCACTTCAGCGGTCCCATTCCGTGAGCTTGTATGGCCTACCACTTCGCGGCTGAGCCGTTGTTGCTCCTAGAAGATTCCACAATAACAGCAATTACAGTTGACCGGGGCAGCTCTAGCTGGACAGAAATTTGATGAACTGGCTTGTTGGAAAGGTGGCATCCTATGACGGTGCCACGTTGAAAGTCACTGAGCTCTTCAGAAATGCCATTCTACTGCCAATGTTCCCCTATGGAGATTGCATGGCTGTGTGCTTGATTTTATACACCTGTCAGCAGCGGGTGTGGCTGAAATAGACGAATCCACTTATGAGGGGGGTGTCCACATACTTTTGTATATATAGTGTAAATGTGCGATCAAATGTAACAGAAAATGCCAGTGGAGATGGCCTCACGGACACCATCCACTGCAATTGACCATCAGTCCTGCTCTCTCTATCGTCATAACAGTCAACGGACCCGTCTTCTCAAGAGCCACAGAGAAGACTGTATATAAATGAAAATACATTATTTTCTCAAACGTTTTTTCCACTATAGTTCATTCACATTAGGAATCTATCAAGAGACACAGAGGTCTCCTTACAGAACAAAACAAACTAGCTATGTTTTTGTTGTTGCCTGATTCAAGATCTGTTGGTGATCATAAACAGATCTGGGATCAGACTATCCATGTTCATCTCAGGCTTCAGAGACATCAATGTCTCCACAACCCTTTCACTTCAGACACATTAGATAATATGGACAGGCAACTAGTCAAACAACTAGTCAGAGTAATACTGCAGTACATCCTTCATTCCCCACTCTCACTCAGTTATTACAACCTTCAACTCTTCTACAGCCAAAGACAAACACACAGGAGAGCAGACTTTCTCTTAGACTCTCAAATGCCAGTTCTATTCTTCCCCTAGTCCTTAGTTAGGGCAGGATAGTTGAAAGAAATCCAGAGAGAGATGTTCATTATTAGAGAGACAGGGAGAAAGACAGATAAAAGTAGACAGACAGATGTCCACTGCAGACACAGGGAGGAGTAATGTCAGCTCAGGTCCATACAGAGAGCATCTTCAGCTCTGGGAGTTGTACATACATACATGTACACAGAGAAGACAGTTCGTAGTGCACAAATGCTCTGCCTCAGGAAGTCTCTAGGAACACGTATCCAGGTGTCTGACATGTGTCCATATCAAGATCCTTCATTTCCATGAGTCAATGCACACACCCTCAACCACAGACACCCAGCCAGACACCCAGCCAGACACCCAGCCAGACACCCAGCCAGACACACAGCCAGACACACAGCCAGACACACAGCCAGACACACAGCCAGACACACAGCCAGACACACAGCCAGACACACAGCCAGACAGATTTACAGCATAGTGGATGCTCCTTTTCTACAGACTTAAGGCTGTAGTTTGATGTTGTTGCACAGCTCCTTACACACACACATCCTCACCTCCTCCTCCTCCTCCTCACTCAGGCGTGTGCTGCAGCCAGGTCTTGGTTGATGAAGCGTCGTAGTCTCTCCAGGTACTGGCTGTACAGCTCTATGTCGTTGTGTCCCGCCCCCTCCACCCAGAGTGGCTCCACGGCCTTGGGACAGCGCTCAAACAGAGCCAGGCCGTGGGAGAAGTCTATCACCTCGTCCTCCGTCCCGTGGATGATCAGCACCGGGGATGGGATCTTAGACACCTTCTCTATGCTGCAATACACATGGCACAAGCATTTTGTAAGTAGTCTATACTCACGTTTATAAGTCACGTAAGGAGTCTGTCTATAAGCAGCTTTGAGTTACGCTTCATAACCTGTCCTTGAAGTCATAGTTTATTTTATGTCATATGTGTACGATTGTTTTCTAACGTGCTTATAGCTGAGGAGACAATATCTATTCATATCCAAAGATGTAGGCCTTTGTGACAAATTCTGTTGTTGTGGATCTAAATGAAGCATTCTAATGTGTTTTTGTGTGTGTGTGTGTGTGTGTGTGTGTGTGAAACACACTTGGGAAAGGCATCGAAGCAGTACGTCTTCTTGGTGTCGGGGAAAGCCACCCTCATGCCAGAGGTGAGAGGGGAGTGGAGCACCACAGCAGCACACTCAAACCTGGACGCCAGGTCCACCGTTGGTACTGTGCCAATACTCTGCCCATACAGGATGATGTTCTCTGGGCTGATGCCATACCTGGGACACAAACACAGATAACTGAGTAAACAAAAACACAGCCGAGATGACCAGAATAGGCCTTCTTGTTGTGCACTCCTGAAGGGTAACGTGTGTACAGTTTTCAGCTCAGCACTACCCTATCCTTGTATGGACCAGAAGTACTCACAAGGAGAGTAAACCAAGGAAAATTGGGGACATTTTGCCAGTCCCCACAAAGAAAACTGCTATTTTAGGTTTAGGGTTACAATTAGGGTTAAGGGTTACGGTTAGGAGTTAAGTATAGTTTTGGGGTTGAGGTTAGGCATAGGGTTAAGGTTATGTTTAGGTTATGTTTAGGTTAAGGGTTACATTTAGGGTTAGGGAAAATAGGATTTTGGATGGGAATCAATTATTTGGTCCCCACAAGAATAGCAATACAAAAGTGTGTATGTGTAACAGCCGTTTACCGCGAGCGCAGGGCGTGCCAGGCAGCGTCTATGTCAGCGTAGAGGTTCTTCTCTGAGGGTTTTCCGGTGCTGACACCGTAGCCAGAGTAGTCGTAGGAGAAGATGTTGCAGTTGATACGCGTGCCCAGGCCAATGTAGAAGCTACTCATCTGACCCAAATCTACTGCATTACCATGGGAGAATAGCACTGTGAACCTGGGGGAGGGAGAGGTAGAACAGTTAGAGGAAAATAAAGACGAGAACAAGGGAGGAAATGGTGATGTATACAATCATAGAATAAAAAAAGAACACCAAAATAGAACTCTATAATTCATGCATCTCTATAAATAGAAAAACCTGCACAAACTCCCTTGTTGTGAAAAAGAGCAAGAGAAATGTTGCGACCCATCATCTCTATACTAATCTAGCTCTTCTCTCTCTCCTCTCACCTGGCGTTGGGGGCACATCGGATGTACATGCAGCCCACCCTGTTCCCCCGGCTGGACCTGGTGAGGAACACGTCTGTCATGTCCAGCTCTCTCTGATTGTACTGGAATTCTGCCCTCTCTGTCAGATGGAGCTTCCACCTGCCCTCTCCGCCTCCCCCACCACCACCACCACCTCCACCTCCACCTCTGTCTCCTGCACCGCCACCCAGCCGGGAGCGCAGGCCAGGAGCCCCCAGAGAGGGGGGAGCACCCCCTGGCGTGGTCCCGGCTGCTGCCGCAGCTGTAGCCTCCGGGTCAGGCAGCATGGAGTAGGTGGGCTCTGGAGGGAGGAAGGCCAGCTTGGCTGCGATGCGGCTGGGGCAAGGAGGGCAGCAGAACAGGCAACAGAGCTCTCTAATGGACAGGCCGTTCATCTTCTACTGAAGACAGGCAGAAGGAGGGGGAGGTGAGAGAGAAAGTGAGTGTACTAAACAGCTTATCAAACAGTACACATGACACACTGACAGAAGGAGCATCTGTGATGGTGTAGAGAAAATAATCTACCTGTATTAAGGTTCCTCTGGGACTTGGAATGAGATGGCACACAAAGGTGCCAACACCACCTGGTTCAGTCACTCAGCAGTCTTGGGCAACAAGAGCATTAGTTATGAACACAGTACAGACCTACCCGCCTAGCTAGCCTTCTACCACACTATTCTGTGAGGTGGGTCAGTCACAGCAGGGTTTGAACCAGTGACCCTGTGGATACATGCCATAACAAAGGTCCTGACCTCTTGGCACAGGCGTAGTATGTTAGCTTTGCAGGAATAGAAAAACGTAAAGTTAGCTACCAGCTAGTCAACGATGCAGGATAATATCAGAATTCACACGCTAACGTTAGCTAGCTACAACGTCCTAACGTCGCACATAACGTTAATGACTATGTATTCACGTTAGCTAGCAACCTAGCTTAACAGCCACCTCTGGTTACAACTAGCATGAAAAGCATTGTGATAGGTAAAGCTTCGACATCATACTGCATATTACGGTGAATCACTCTGTAAACGTTGTTGCTCAATTATACGGAAAGCCCAAGTTAACGTTGGCTAGCTTGATGCACTAACGTTAGCGTAGCTACCGGACATAATGTGTCCAAAAATATAGCTTGGGAAAGGAGGAAATGTTTAGCTAGCTAAACCAGTGCAATGACGTTAGCTAGCTAGCTATCGTTAAATAGCTTGCTAGGTGGTGCAGCAAGTGCTAGTTGGCTAAGCTACGTGTCAAAACATCAATCAGGTATAGTAACGTTAGCTAACGTTCACTAGGTTAACTTACCAATTCACGATGGGTTTGCAGACAAGATAAAATAGTCCTGTCTATGAAACAAAGTTGCACAATACTGCGAAAATCCTTCTTGGACCCTGACATGGATAGTGTACTCTGTATAATTTTATATGTATCTGTCATTTGTAGATTGGCTAGCTAAATATCGTGACAACCATTTCTTTCACAACCCCGTCCGACTAGACCCGGAAGTGATGGAAAGAGAGGGCGTAGCCCTTTGGCAGTGAATTGATAGGCCGAGTTACAATGTTACATTTCACAAACTTGCCGGTTTCACAGATTGTATTGTGTGTGTGTGTGTGTGTGTGTGTGTGTGTGTGTGTGTGTGTGTGTGTGTGTGTGTGTGTGTGTGTGTGTGTGTGTGTGTGTGTGTGTGTGTGTGTGTGTGTGTGTGTGTGCTTGTTTGTGCTTGTTTGTGTGTGTGTGAGACAGCGAGGGAGGGAGCGAGCGATTCCTCTTGGACCCTAATTAGACGCTTACAAAAAATATTTACGTTTTGAAAGTAAAAGTGCAGCAACTGCAGTCCACAGTGTTATTTTGGAGGCAGTATTTGCAACATACTGCAGTTATACTGCACTCTAACTGCACTTATACTGTACTCTTTTTGTAAGGGGAGAGGTCTGGTCAAAAAGTATAAAAGTGCCACTTATACCAGTGTGGGGATGAGAACATTTGTACCCGAAGTTTGTGGAGTCTGTGTGGTGTGTTGTTTTGCTGTGTCTGCTGGATAACTATTTTTAGAACCTTGCGTTTTTAAGAAATGTTTGCGGTGTGGTCAATTGTACTGAGGTATGTGTTTACTTTCTTTACCAGCGTTTATTTATTCAAATTTGACAGACTATGTATTGCTTTAAAAGTTATGCCACTGCACTAATGTTCATTTGTTTGGAGTTTATTCTGTGTGTAGAGAGATGCTGATAGGCCAGTGGAGATATGTGGTAATGGAGTAGGGGCCTGAGGGCACACACATAGTGTGTTGTGAAAACTGTTATGAATGTATTGTAATGTTTTTAAAATGTTATAACTGCCTTAATTTAGCTGGTGCCTTGGCAGACTCAAGTAAAAGTCAAAGTCACCCAGTAAAATACTACCTGAGTAAAGTATAAAAGTATTTGGTTTTAAATGTACTTAAGTATCAAAAGTAAATGGAATTGCTAAATCAAATTTAAAGGAAAAGTATAAATCATTTCAAATTCCTTATATTAAACAAACCAGATGGCACCATTTTATTTGTATTTTTATTGACGGATAGCCAGGCGGCTAGCCAGGCACACTCCAACACACAGACATAATTTACAAATGAAGCATTTGTGTATAATGAGTCTGCCAGATCAGAGGCAGTAGGGATGACCAGGAATGTTCTCTTGATTAGTGTGTGAATTGGACCATTTTCCTGTAAAAATGTAGCGAGTACTTTTGGGTGTCAGGAAAATTGAAAAAGTACATAATTTTCTTTAGGAATGTAGTAAAGTAAAAATAAAAGTTGGCAAAAATATAAATAGTAAAGTAAAGTACAGATACCCCCCAAAAAACTACTTAAGTAGTACTTTAAAGTAGTTTTACTTAAGTACTTTACACCACTAGGAAATTGTTTAGATAATTGAACCCGTCCTTGTCACGACTCCTACCGAAGGAGGCGCCCCCTCCTGCTCGGGTGGTGCTCGGCGGTCGTCGTCACCGGCCTACTAGATGCCACTGATTCCCTTTTTTCCCCTTTCTGTTTATTGGTTTCACCTGTTTTGTGTTGGGCTGATTAGTGGGGTTATTTTAGCCAGTAGGCCCGCCTGCTCTGTGTGCGGGATTGTTTGTGTGTTGCTACTGTGCACGCTTGTGTCTGACGTGTTTTCGGTCGTGGGTTTTATCCGGACTGTTTCAGTCCCCAGTGTTTGGGGCATTTGTTTTGTGTGAGCCCTGTATTTTCGTGGGGGTGGCTTATGTTCGCCGTGTGTGCAAATAAAGCACTACCCTGTACTTTCTGCTTCCTAAGCCTGACTTTGCACCCACTACACCCAGAGCCTTTACAGTCCTCTGTTGAGGTGATTGTCTTTCAGTTAGCCTATGTATTTGCATTTAAAAAAGATTGACCATTTATCTTAAAATATGGCTACCTGTTTTCTCATTATTTCATACTGTAGTTTTATTTGTTACTGTTTTTGGTTTGTTTTTGGTCAGTTGTGAACTCAGTCAACCTGTAGTATGTGAAAGCATGGAAGCTCTATGAGCCATCCAAGTAATTTGTGTTTATGTGTTTTACTGTCACTTTTGAAAAACAATTAAAACCTTAATTCCTTAATCTTTGCCTCTATCTGCCTCTGACTGTGTTCATGATCCTAGAATGTGTGACATGAATAGATGTTACAGATAGGACTATTTATGTAATTAGGAAAAACATCATTTACAACCATGATTTTGTCTGTCCTATCTCACAGAATATAATGAATAGGCTAAATCAAATTTGATTTAGTGAATATATCATTACTGTCCAAAATTATAGAGATGCTTTTCTGAAGACATCTGCCACTCAGCCGCTCCCATGTCCTCCCCCATCATCTTGTTTCCTTAGTTTTGACAGCTTCCACTGATAGCGATGGGAGTGGATGACAGCCTAATTCCCTGTGGGAAATGATCACACTCTCATCTTACCTCTCACTCTATTCCCTCTTCCAGCAGTGGTTCCTTTATTATGCACAGTTTTTTAGGCTACTTTAATCTTTGACATTTTCACACCCAGATTTGTCCTTCATGGGTTATAAAATAGTTGTGTTAGATAACATTTTATTGGATACTTACCTGAATGTAATTTTTTCTACAAAATAGACATATGCAGTTTGTTCCACATTTCTAATGATATGCTACAGTATTCAAAGACAAAACCTAATGTTTAAATTTTTTGGGAGAATTGTTTTGTTTGTTATACACTGAGTGTACAAAACATTAAGAACACCTGCTCTTTCATGACATATACTGACCAGGTGAATCCAGGTGAAAGATATGATCCCTTATTGATGTCACTTGTTAAATCCACTTCAATCAGTGCAGATGAAGGGGAGGAGACAGGTTAAATAAGGATTTTTAAGCCTTGAGACAATTGAGACATGGATTGTGTAGTGGTCCAGTGCAGCTCAGTCGGTAGAGCACTGGTACCACCCATAAATAAAATGTATGTACGCAACACTGTAAGTCGCTTTGGATAAAAGCTAAATGGCGTACATGTTACATGTGAATGTTTGCCATTCAGATGGTGAATGGGCAAGGCCAAAGATTTATGTGCCATTGAACAGGGTATGGTAGTAGGTGCCAGACGTTTGTGTCAAGAAGTGCAACACTGCTTTGTTTTTCACACTCAACAGTTTCCTGTACTTATCAAGAATGGTCCACCACCCAAAGGACATTCAGCCAACTTGACACAACTGTGGGAAGCATCACTGTGAAACGCTTTCGACACCTTGTAGAGTCCATTCCCAGAACAATTGAAGCTGTTCTGAGGGAAAAAAGGGGGGGGGGTGCAGCTCAATATTAGGAAGGTGTTCTTAATGTTTTGTACACTCAGTGTATTTTCCATGATGAAATACCTGCTAGTTTTGAATATGCAAGGAAAAAAACGAGTTTGTGTGTATTTGTGTGCGTGTATGCTTGCGTGAAAGAGAGAGAGACAGAGAGAAAGCGAGAGAGAGAGATCAATGACGTCCCCATTCATGCATTGTGGGGTGCTTTGTCATTTTGAAACGTTCCCTGAATATATCTGTCCCTGTGTTGGTGGTGCTAAATATGTGTATGCGACCAATAACATTCGATTTGATTTGATGTATTATTGGATATTGGAGACATTCTGCGTTGGTATCCTTCCTCAACATAGTGTTGGAATATATCCATTATAGCCTGAGCCTGTGATAACTGAGAGCTTGACCAGTATCTTTCTTCGGCTGTCAAGGGAGCACTGCATGCAAACCTGGAAAGACTGCACAGCTGGGATCCACAGACAGAGAGAATGAATTAAGACAGAATGAAAAGACTCGTGAGTATTTTGTCTGCACATATAGCCTAAGCCTTCTGGTCATTTGAAGGTGACGCTTACCCCTCTACACCGATTATAGCCCACTCTTGGGTTTCATTGTGTGATTTGCAGGGGTGCCCGAAAAAGATCCTTATCTTCAAACAAGACACTGAAATGTAGTCTATAAAAAAAGCACTGCACCTGCAGGTACCATATTTCGCTTTTACCCGGGAAAGGTTTATTGGAAAGGTTTGAACTGGTCTGGACGCGTTCACTGGAAGATAACGGGGATGCCACGGTTACGCGCAGAAGCCGCTCGAGGAAGAGACAGGTGCGGCAGAGGGGATTGGTAGCTTAATAGCCGATTCTCATCCAAGCGTTGTGATTACCAAGACCCAGAGAGAGCGTGGTGCCCTGCTACACCCTTTGTGTTGATTTCAGACGTGGAGGAAAACCTGTCTGCATACGAGAGGACGACTGGCAACAGACCAGACATCGCCTGCATACCTGTCCATCTCGCACAGTGAACGGTGAGTGAGTTTAGCCGTAGAGAGAGATGGTGGAGGATGGATGAACAGGTATTGCATTCGCTTTAGCAGCGTTTTTACCGCGGCCGCGCCTTCGGTGGCTGGTGCTCTGAATGTATACATGCTATGTTTAATAATCTGCCATTGAATGCTTTGTTTAGGTCATTGCCAATGACAAAGGGTGTTGTGTCGTATTCTTTTGAGGTACGTGTCTCCTTTGGTTGCTATACTGTGTGGGCTCTGTGTTCTTTGTGTTATTCAATGCATCATTGTTTTCTAATTGGACATGGACTAATATATTTTAGTTGAATTAATCATGTGTTGCATCACTTGCATGATGTAGTCCATTAGTTTCATGTGGGTATGATCATTAAAGTTTTCCTTATCAGTTATTCGGATCATAAGAATGACAGTGGTGAATATGATAAGTTTCATCATGCTGACAATTAGTCTACATGCTGATCCTATATGGAACAACAGCTCTTATTCATCCTATGTAATAATGCACGTTTTTTCCCCCTACATGTTGGGTCATTCTTGTACATTGTGACTCTCAACCCCAAATGACCAGGGTAAGTAAGGGGCGTTAAAGAGTGACGTTGATTGAATAATTATGTTTTTCTAAAGATTTTCAGTGATATAGACCAAAGGTCAGACATATGGTAATTTGCCTGCCATCATTGCATTGATTGGCTCATTATTCTTTCAGTAGCTCCATGGGCTATGCCTGAGTGTAGAACAATGTAAAGCACTTTGAGACCTACTGTAGGAAGAGCTAACCTAGGAGTTGGCTATGCAGCACAAACAGATCTGGGACCAGTCAAGACCCAGTTGGGTTGAAAAGGGTAGTGGTTGATATTTGCATGGCAGGCTTGTGTTTTTAATTGCATTGGTAGTTAAATAACTTATTGTACGTCCCGACTGTTCTTTCTTGTTCTGCTGTTGGCTGTTGTTCATTCCAAATGTCCTCAAGATTTCCTGTGATTGGTCCATAGGTTTTTGATGTGGGAGCAGAACCATACAGAGTTCTGCAAACTAATTGGCCACAAGCTGGTTGAATCAATGTTGTTTCCACGTCATTTCAACAACAGAAAAATGAACCATTGTGGAAAACTGATTGGATTTGCAAAAAGTAATCAACATAAGAGGATTTCTTCATTTTTTCACCCAAATTTGAACCTAAATCCAATGACATGGTCAAATGTTTAGTTGATTTAATCTTGAATTCACGTTACTTGACAGATGGGATGGGATGACAGGATTTGGAACTTCAGATGGGATGACAGGGATTGGAACTTCAGATGGGATGACAGGGGTTGGAACTTCAGATGGGATGACAGGGGTTGGAACTTCAGATGGGATGACAGGGTTTGGAAATTCAGATGGGATGACAGGGGTTGGAACTTCAGATGGGATGACAGGGTTTGGAACTTCAGATGGGATGACAGGGGTTGGAACTTCAGATGGGATGACAGGGGTTGGAACTTCAGATGGGATGACAGGGGTTGGAACTTCAGATGGGATGACAGGGGTTGGAACTTCAGATGGGATGACAGGGTTTGAAGCTTCAGATGGGATGACAGGGGTTGGAACTTCAGATGGGATGACAGGATTTGGAGCTTCAGATGGGATGACAGGGTTTGGAGCTTCAGATGGGATGACAGGGTTTGAATCTTCAGATGGGATGACAGGGGTTGGAACTTCAGATGGGATGACAGGGTTTGAAGCTTCAGATGGGATGACAGGGGTTGGAACTGCAGATGGGATGACAGGGGTTGGAACTTCAGATGGGATGACAGGGGTTGGAACTTCAGATGGGATGACAGGGATTGGAACTTCAGATGAGATGACAGGATTTGGAGCTTCAGATGGGATGACAGGATTTGGAGCTTCAGATGGGATGACAGGGGTTGGAACTTCAGATGGGATGGCAGGGTTTACTGAACTCTATATCTCTGACTGTGAGTGGGAGGTGCTAATGATGCCTGTAAGGGAAGTTATAGCATTTGGTCAGACCATTCCTAACTGGGTGGTTGAAGCCCTGAATGCTGATTTGCTGACAGCCAATACCACAGGTATGACAAGACATTTATTTTTACTGCTCTAATTCCGTTGGTAACCAGTTTATAATAGCAATAAAGCACCTCAGGGGTTTGTGGTATATGGCCAATATACCATGGCTAAGGGCTGTATCGAGGCACTCCGCGTTGTGTCGTCCATAAGAACAGCCCTTAGCTGTGGTATATTGGTCGTATACCACACCCCCTCGTGCCTTATTGCTTAATTATATCATGGGGTGAGACCATTCTCATAAAGAGCTGAACGTGTGAAGGAGGAGGAGTAGTCACTAGATGACCATGCTTGCTTGAATGGAGCAAATTGGATGAGCTTTATGGTCTAATGAGGTGTAAGGTTAAGGTTAGTGGCTATAATCACAGATAGAGTTGTACTTGTGTCCTTTCTAGCATGACCAGATAGTGATGACCAGGGGGAGGCTTGAGAGAAGAGGGGTCAACATCAGGCAGCTTTATTGGGCTAAATCCCACAGACAGAGACTCTGAATATACTGTAGACTAAAGCCCGGGCTGCCAACATACCACCCAATCTCAATGTTTGTGTCCATCAGACTTACAGCCCACTGCGGATCCCTTAAGCACCCAACATGGTCCTCAGTGGCAAGGAAAACTGCTCACTTACTGCTGGCATTCCTGGGGCCGGCAGAGTGATTTACCCGTTATTATTTATTTATTGTTTACAACTCCCCACTTTTCTATCAGGGCAATCCAGTTCCAGTAGAAGACTTTAACAGCCTTTGGTCGCAGTTGTTTATGTTTGTGTCGAAAGAGACAGGCAGGAGAGAGAAGAGCGAGAGAGGGGAGAGAGGGGAGAGGGACATGGAGTGAAGTGCAGAGAGAGATAAGTAAAGATAGGGAGCGAGAGGATGAGAGAGAAAGGGTAGAGCAAGGAGGAGAGAGTGAGACAGAAAGTAGAAAGCGAGAGAGAGAGAGACATGGAGCCTGAGGGAGTGTGAATGGTTTCCCTGTTTAGCCTGCTATGGCCACAGACAGCCTCACAGCAGCCCTGTGAGCAGGTGCTCACCCCACCACAGCCACCACAGGGAACAACAGGTGCAGCCAGTGTTTCCCTTAGGCTCTCTTTAGATGGCACACAACCCGCAGGTCAGAGCGATCTGAGATCCTTGGGACGTCCATACCCTTACCCTTACCTTAACCCTAACCTTTACCTAACCCTAACCCTTACCTTAACCATTTTAAATGTCAACTTCAGTGGGGTAGGGCATCCCAAGGATCCCGCATAGCATTCACCCAAGGCAACTCTCAGGGCTGTTGACTGACATACCAAAACATTAAATACAAAACGAATTGAAACCATTTACACTTACACTGTATATCACTTATAGCCAAGCAATTATAGCCTCTGCTATAGAATCAGTAACACATTATTTACGGAACAGGGATGCAAGAAATGATTAATCAATGATTAATTAAACAGTATAATTACTCAATCCTAATGTAAGGAGAAAAAAAACTAATTTAATTTAGAAATTAAGTATATACGAAACTGATTTGAAAAGCAATTAAACCAATAAAAAGGTTTCAGCTGAAGCAATCTTGTAGAGCCAGAGGGTACAGCACGACCCATAGGGATTGTTAATGACTTTTATTGATCACAACTACGGGCTCTGTGACTCAACATAGTAGCTACATTGTCGCTGCATACCAAGAATGCAAGTTTGGGTTCATGTACTAAATAAGTCTTTCTACCAGATGTGCAAGCTTGCTTCAGTCTGTTCGTCGATGTCCAAAACGGCAATTGCAAACATTTTGTTCTTGTTTAGTTCTGTTACACCTGGTAAACACTGATTGATTTATTTCAAAACTGCAGAGTGTGAGAAATGCTGTTTCACTTTAAGCTGTAAAACTTGTAAACACCCATCTGCATTGTGTTAGTGTTCCTAAATGCCTGTTTGGTAGGAAAATGGAGTAAAAAGTGCTTGTTTATTATTTAAACTGAGGCATTTAGGCATCAATAATAAAATAGCAGTTTTTATTGTACAATACTTCCATTTCCTACTAGAGTGGCTGAAAATGTCTCACACATTCAGTTTGCTCTATTTCATTCATGAGTAACAGTGGTTGGTCAGTGAACCACTCGTGCATGATGGGTAGCCTTTCCTGAGACCTGAAGACTGTTATCTTCCGTAGCTTCCTGCAGTATTCTGTGGCAGTGCAGGGGTTAATCAGAATTTCAGATCCAGGTTTGAAATATCCAGCTGTGACAGGAAGTTGATATATAGGCTACTAAGAGAGGCCCCATATCTGATATGATATATGTCAGTGTTCTTCTGTAAGATGGACCAGGGTGGAGTGTGTCCAGACAGTCCAGTCTGTTAGAACTGAGAGGGTGGGCTTCTTTAGCTTCCTCAGCACTACATCAACACTTTTAAAAGCAGTCCTGTAAAGCCTCTGTATACCTCAGGGTCTATAGGACCAGACGGCTCTGGCTGTGCAGGCTTCTCCTCTGTGACCTATACCAGCGGGGGTCCTGGGAGCAAGGACCCCAGGCAGCCGTTTTTCAGCATGAAGAGGGCATAGGTGCTGGGCTCGTGGAGGCAGGCCATTGTGTTGCCAGTCAGAATGTAGATCTTGTTGTAAGGAGAGAAGGTACCGAAAACAAACTACTCTTTGGCCCAGTTCCAGTCGCCCTCTTGTACCACCTTGGTGTCCAGAGATCTGAAAGGACGGGATCATATTCTTGCATGGGCCACACTCACATATAGAGAATATTAGCAGTCGTCCTATGTTGCTCTGGATAAAATGGTCTGCTTTATGATGTGTTATTACATTGGTAATATAAGAGAGTATTTCTGTTAATGTTCATGCTCTCCTTTCATCAATAATGTCTCGCCTAAGCTTTACCCACGATCAAAAGAGCCTGACGCCCAGTATGGGGTCTCACACACCGTTGAGGGATGCTAACACGTGTATTCACTTCTGCAACATATGGCTCTCATATATCCCTCAGCCCTGGATCCCCTAGCGTAGCGACGCCTTTGCTACACTCTCATTAAAAAGAACCAGGGAGCGAATAGCACATATGGTTCAGGGCAGGTGTGTGGTGCACGTTTGTGTGTGTGTGCATGTGTGTGCTTGCGTGTATGTGTGTGTCTGTGTGTGCGTGCATGTGCGTGTGTGTGTGTACAGAGCAGGTGTTATGTGGATATTTCATGCTGAACCTTTTCATGTTTCCCACACATTGCCATATTGCTAGAGCCTTTGGGAGATTGTTATTCTTCCAGGATGTGATTCTGATCCTAAACAATCTATGGCACTTTTTCCCAAATGGCTGGTCTGAAATGGGTGACAGATAAGTCCTATTTGGGTTGTGGCTTAATGGGCTGTGGCGAGAAATATTGTTTTTTGTTCTTGGGGCTCATAAGGAAATTCAAAAGACTGTAGGTAGGTCGTCATGGCACCAGAATAGTTTGGGAACGGCTGATCTAGGACCTGCACTTTTCAAAGCAAAGTCAGTGTGAACTGTATAAAGAAAGCAATACAACTTTTAATATAACACATGGTCCTTATCAAAACTAACCTTTATCATAAACTGGGTGGTTCGAGTCCTGAATGCTGATTGGCTTTCAGCCATGGTATATCAGACCATATACCACGATTATGACAGAAAGGTTATTTTTACTGCTCTAATTACATTGGTAACCAGTTTCCAATAGCAATAAGGCACCTCGAGGTTTGTGGTATATGGACAATATACCACAGCTAAGGGCTGTATCCAGGCACTCCACGTTGCGTCGTGCTTAAGAACAGCCATTAGCCGTGTTATATTGGCCATATACCCCACCCCCGCGGGGCTTATTGGTTAATTATACCACAGGGTTCTTAAACTTCCAGACGTAGGACGGGAGAGTTACTCCTTTGTGGATTTTTTTTTTTAAATGCTTCACATAGCCTTTAGGTCACTTCCACAGACCTATTTGTTTTACTATCTTTATGAGTTGACTATAACACCTTTATATCACAATAATGCAAATATATACAGACAGTGCACAATTGCTCCTGAATATGGATACGATAACTTTATCTTTGTCTTCTCTGCCCTCTGGAAAGATGACAGCTATTCCCATGGCTGTGTCTTATCTCTTGTGCTCATTTGCATGACAGTAGCTGTCCACTTCATGTGCCTCACTCTGACTCAAACCTTTTCAAAATCCTAGTTTGTCTTTGCACTTGACTTCTTGCTTCTTATGGAGAGTAACTGGGAGTTTCTTGCAGTCTGAACGTTTGCCGCTTTACCCATCCAAGAGAGAGTTCACAGAGCCTGTAAGCCAAAGAAAGGAATTTAAAAGGCATTGTAGCCTAAATAAAGAGCTGGAGAAGGATTTTATTGGGAGACAGAGGCACAGCAGTGTCTTTTGTCTTGACTGCTGGAGATGGGTTTTAGTCTGATTGTGTGTTTGCTGAAGATAATTTCACTCCACCTCCTAATCCCCTCCTCACCCGTCCCTTGTTCCCTTCCTCCTCTTCTCCCTCCACTTTCAGACATCAAGGTTGTCTCTTAGTGATGTCTTTTCATCAGGAGGAGAGTCCCAACTGAGAGAGGAACAACAGAGCAGAGCAGCAACACAATGATGACTACCTGAGAGAAGGGAGGGGAACACATTCCGGGGAGAGGTTATCTCTGTGTGTGTAGGTGTGTGTGTGTACATTTTTCGAGTGTGTGTACACGTGTAACCTGGTGCACATGCAGTACCTGTACAGACCGAATATGGTCACTTTGCTTTCATAAAGGCTATATTTATCCTCATTATAAGCCATCAAAACAGAGGGTATACAGTGAGGTAAAAAAGTATTTGATCCCCTGCTGATTTTGTTCGTTTGCCCACTGACAAAAAAATTATCAGTCTATAATTTTAATGGTAGGTTTATTTGAACAGTGAGAGACAGAATAACAACAAAAAAATCCAGAAAAACGCATGTCAAAAATGTTATAAAATGATTTGCATTTTAATGAGGGAAATAAGTATTTGACCCCTCTGCAAAACATGACTTAGTACTTGGTGGCAAAACCCTTGTTAGCAATCACAGAGGTCAGACGTTTCTTGTAGTTGGCCACCAGGTTTGCACACATCTCAGGAGGGATTTTGTCCCACTCCTCTTTGCAGATCTTCTCCAAGTCATTAAGGTTTCGAGGTTGACGTTTGGCAACTCGAACCTTCAGCTCCCTCCACAGATTTTCTATGGGATTAAGGTCTGGAGACTGGCTAGGCCAGTCCAGGACCATAATCTGCTTCTTCTTGAGCCACTCCTTTGTTGCCTTGGCCGTGTGTTTTGGATCATTGTCATGCTGGAATACCCATCCACGACCCATTTTCAATGACCTGGCTGAGGGAAGGAGGTTCTCACCCAAGATTTGACGGTACATGGCCCCGTCCATCGTCCCTTTGATGCGGTGAAGTTGCCCTGTCCCCTTAGCAGAAAAACACCCCAAAGCATAATGTTTCCACCTCCATGTTTGATGGTGGGGATGCTGTTCTTGGGGTCATAGGCAGCATCCCTCCTCCTCCAAACACGGCTAGTTAAGTTGATGCTGACCACAACATTTTCACCTAGTTGTCCTCTGAATCAATCAGATGTTCATTGGCAAACTTCAGACGGGCATGTATATGTGCTTTCTTGAGCAGGGGGACCTTGCGGGGCGCTGCAGGATTTCAGTCCTTCACGGCGTAGTGTGTTACCAATTGTTTTCTTGGTGACTATGGTCCCAGCTGCCTTGAGATCATTGACAAGATCCTCCCGTGTAGTTCTGAGCTGATTCCTCACCGTTCTCATGATCATTGCAACTCCACGAGGTGAGATCTTGCATGGAGCCCCAGGCCGAGGGAGATTGACAGTTATTTTGTGTTTCTTCCATTTGCGAATAATCGCACCAACTGTTGTCACCTTCTCACCAAGCTGCTTGGAATGGTCTTGTAGCCCATTCCAGCCTTGTGTAGGTCTACAATCTTGTCCCTGACATCCTTGGAGAGCTCTTTGGCCTTGGCCATGGTGGAGAGTTTTGAATCTGATTGATTGATTGCTTCTGTGGACAGGTGTCTTTTATACAGGTAACAAACTGAGATTAGGAGCACTCCCTTTAAGAGTGTGCTCCTAATCTCAGCTGGTTACCTGTATAAAAGACACCTGGGAGCCAGAAATCTTTCTGATTGAGAGGGGGGTCAAATACTTATTTCCTTCATTAAAATGCAAATCATTTTATAACATTTTTGACATGTGTTTTTCTGGATTTTTTTGTTGTTATTCTGTCTCTCACTGTTCAAATAAACCTACCATTAAAATTATAGACTGATCATTTCTTTGTCAGTGGGCAAACGTACAAAATCAGCAGGGGATCAAATACTTTTTTTCCCTCACTGTAGCTTGTTCTCTACTACTGTATAGGTGCTCAGGAGAAACCTTGTCTGAAGCTATCTGTATTGAACTGGAGCTCTTTGTGGTAACATTTGCAGTGAAGGAATTAGAATATACAGTATTTAGTAAGGTTAGGGTGGGACATTTTATACTTTATTACATGGACGGTTTCACACACATTCAGTGCCTTCGGAAAGTATTCAGACCCCTTGACTTGTTCCACATTCTGTTACGTTACAGCCTTATTCTAAAATGGATTAAATAAATACAAATTGTCATTAATCTACACCCAATACCTCATAATGACAAAGTGAAAACAGGTTTATAGAAATGATTGTAAATTTATGAAAAAACTAAAACACAAATACCTTATTTACTTACATAAGTATTCAGACCCTTTGCTATGAGACTCAAAATTGAGCTCAGGTTTATCTTGTTTCCATTGATCATCCTTGAGATATTTCTACAACTTGATTGGAGTCCACCTGTCATAAATTCTATTGATTGGACATGATTTGGAAAGGCATACATCTGTCTACATAAGCTTTCACAGTTGACAGTGCATGTCAGAGCAAAAACCAAGCCATGAGGTCGAAGGAATTGACCGTAGAGCTCCAAGACAGGATTGTGTCGAGGCTCAGATCTGGGGAAGGGTACCGAAAGATTTCTTCAGCATTGAAGGTCCCCAAGAACACAGTGGCCTCCATAATTTGTAAATGGAAGAAGTTTGGAACCACCAAGACTCTTCCTAGAGCTGGCCGCCCGGCCAAACTGAGCAATCGCGGGAGAAGGGCCTTGGTCAGGGAGGTAACCAAGAACCCAGTGGTCACTCTGACAGAGCTCCAGAGTTCCTCTGTGGAGATGGGAGAACCTTCCAGAAGGACAACCATCTCTGCAGCATTCCACTCTATGGTAGAGTTGCCAGACGGAAGCCTCCCCTTAGTAAAAGGCACATGAGAGCTTGCCTGGAGTTTACCAAAAGGCACGTAAAGACTCCGGAGATACCTGAAAATAGCTGTGCAGCAACACTCCCCATCCACCCTGACAGAGCTTGAGAGGATCTGCGGAGAAGAATGGGAGAAACTCCCCAAATACAGGTGTGCCAAGCTTGTAGCGTCATACCCAAGAAGACTCAAGGCTGTAATCACTGCCAAAGGTGCTTCAACACAGTACTGAGTAAAGGGTCTGCATTCTTATGTAAATGTTACATTTCAGCCTTTTATTTTTTATACATTTGCAAACATTTCTAAAAACCAGTTTTTTGCTTTGTCATTATGGGGTATTGTGTGTAGGTTGATGAGGGAAAAAAACATTTTAATACATTTTAGAATAAGGCAGTAATGTAACAAAATGTGGAAAAGTCAAGGAATCTGAATACTTTCCGAATGCATTGTTAATGGAATGAAATATCATTCAGTGATCTGGCTATTTGAAAAGGTTTAATCTAAGCCAACATCAGCTTGTACAAGATGTTTTCGGCAATGCATGTGCAGATCGGAGATAGATGTCTTTGAAAACACTGAAAAATTATCTTTCTAATTGAAAACCCTGTCTTATCTTAGCTGATAACAATGTCGGTGGGCTTGACATCTCAGTGTTGTACTACATACTCTATGGGCTTGACATCTCAGTGTTGTACTGCATACTCTATGGGCTTGACATCTCAGTGTTGTGCTGCGTACTCTATGGGCTTGACATCTCAGTGTTGTGCTGCATACTCTATGGGCTTGACATCTCAGTGTTGTACTGCATACTCTATGGGCTTGACATCTCAGTGATGTACTGCATAATCTATGGGCTTGACATCTCAGTGTTGTACTGCATAATCTATGGGCTTGAAATCTCAGTGTTGTACTGCATACTCTATGGGCTTGAAATCTCAGTGTTGTGCTGCATACTCTATGGGCTTGAAATATCAGTGTTGTGCTGCATACTCTATGGGCTTGAAATCTCAGTGTTGTGCTGCATACTCTATGGGCTTGAAATCTCAGTGTTGTGCTGCATACTCTATGGGCTTGACATCTCAGAGTTGTGCTGCATACTCTATGGGCTTGAAATCTCAGTGTTGTGCTGCATACTCTATGGGCTTGACATCTCAGTGTTGTGCTGCATACTCTATGGGCTTGACATCTCAGTGTTGTGCTGCATACTCTATGGGCTTGCTGCAGTTGAGTTCTGTGTTGTAACGTTTGCCCTTGCTGTGGCTCAGGACTGTGTGTGTGTGTGTGTGTGTGTGTGTGTGTGTGTGTGTGTGTGTGTGTGTGTGTGTGTGTGTGTGTGTGTGTGTGTGTGTGTGTGTGTGTGTGTGTGTGTGTCTTATCCGACTGTAGCATAGTACTGCACCATAAATACATACAGTACGTCTGCTGCAGACCCAGCTCCAGGTTATAAAATGTGTGTGTGATGCAGTCGAGAGTGTGTATATGTGTGCATGCATGCATGTGTTCGTTGTGCGTGTGTCTGTTTGTGTGTGTGTGTGTCTGCCTATGTGTGTGTTCGGCCTCGGCTTTCTGTTGCTTGAGGAGATATTTCAATCGGGGCTCAAAGGCGAGCCAAGGGTACTGCTAAACACTCTCCATTAGCTAGACCAAATTAACATGTACAGTCAGAGAGAGAGAGAGAGAGAGAGGGGGGATGGAGAGGGAGAAGCAGAGGGAGAAGGTGAGGGATTGTAAAGAGGGATTGTAGGGAGGAAGGGGGGGAGAGATCAGTCCAAGTTGATGATGAATATGCAAATAAGGCAATTATAACCTAAGGTGTTATGTTAATTAAAGATAGAGATCTCACCCATGTGACCTCTTCTAGCTCTTATCTGCCCCTTATCAAACGTATCAGCTGTCTAACCACTCCTATAGGGCCCCTCACTGCTCAGCTCTCCTTAATAACTGACCTATGATCAGCTGTCTAACCACTCCTATAGGGCCCCTCACTGCTCAGCTCTCCTTAATAACTGACCTATGATCAGCTGTCTAACCACTCCTATAGGGCCCCTCACTGCTCAGCTCTCCTTATTAACTGACCTATGATCAGCTGTCTAACCACTCCTATAGGGCCCCTCACTGCTCAGCTCTCCTTAATAACTGACCTATGATCAGCTGTCTAACCACTCCTATAGGGCCCCTCACTGCTCAGCTCTCCTTAATAACTGACCTATGATCAGCTGTCTAACCACTCCTATAGGGCCCCTCACTGCTCAGCTCTCCTTAATAACTGACCTATGATCAGCTGTCTAACCACTCCTATAGGGCCCCTCACTGCTCAGCTCTCCTTAATAACTGTTTTGGGATCAATAATAAGCTGTCCCTAACATACAGTAGCTCTTACTGAAACAATATTTGTATTTACTTGTTTTGAATAATTTAATTATTTATACAGATATGTTAATCGTTTACATATGAGTTGCATATACAGTTGAAGTCGGAAGTTTACATACACTTAGGTTGGAGTCATTAAAACTTTTTTTCAACAACTTCACAAATGTCTTGTTAACAAACTATAGTTTTGGCAAGTCGGTTAGGACATCTACTTTGTACATGACACAAGTAATTTTTCCAAAAATCATTTACAGAAACATTATTTCACTTATAACTCACTATATCACAATTTCAGTGGGTCATAAGTTTACATACACTAAGATGACAGTGCCTTTAAACACCTTGGAAAATTCCAGAAAATTATGTCATGGCTTTAGAAGCTTAACACACGGGACAAGACCCGTAATCATCTGCGCAATCCACAAGGGCACGAAAGCCCAAAACACACAGCACACGCACTCACACGCACCAACGGACATTGCAACAATCATCGACCGCACAATGGAAACCAAAGGGCACATTTATACAAGTATTAATCAGTGGGAATAAGGGACAGGTGTACGCAAGTCGGTTAGGACATCTGCTTTGTGCAAGACACAAGTCATTTTTCCAACAATTGTTTACAGACAGATTATTTAATTTATAATTTACTGTATGACAATTTCATTGGGTCAGAAGTTTACATTCACTAAGTTGACTGTGCCTTTAAACAGCTTGGAAAATTCCAGAACATTATGTCATGGCTTTAGAAGCTTCTGATAGGCTAATTGACATCATTTGAGTCAGTAGGAGGTGTACCTATGGATGTATTTCAAGGCCTACCTTCAAACTCAGTGCCTCTTTGCTTGACGGGAAAATCATGGGAAAAAAATAAAAATCAGCCAAGACCTCCACAAGTCTGGTTCATCCTTGGGAGCAATTTCCAAACGCCTGAAGGTACCACGTTCATCTATACAAACAATAGTACACAAGTATAAACATCATGGGACCACGCAGCCGTCATACCACTCAGGAAAGAGACTCGTTCTGTCTCCTAGAGATGAACGTACTTTGGTGCAAAAAGTGCAAATCAATTCCAGAACAACAGCAAAGGACTTTATGAAGATGCTGGAGGAAACAGGTACAAAAGTATCTATATTCACAGTAAAGCTAGTCCTATATCGACATAACCTGAAAGGCCGCTCAGCAAGGAAGCTTGCTCCAAAACCGCCATAAAAAAAGCCAGACTACGGTTTGCAACTGCACATGGGGACAAAGATTGTACTTTTTGGAGAAATGTCCTCTGGTCTAATGAAACAAAAATTAAACTGTTTCACCATAATGACCATCGTTATGTTTGGAGGAGAAAGGGGGAGGCTTGCAAGCCAAAGAACACCATCCCAACCGTGAAGCACCGGGGTGGCAGCATCATGTTGTGGGGGTGCTTTGCTGCAGGATTGACTGGTGCACTTCACAAAATAGATGGAATCATGAGGGAGGAAAATTATGTTGGAATGGGCCAAAATTCACCCAACTTATTGTGGGAAGCTTGTGGAAGGCTACCCGAAAGATTTGACCCAAGTTAAACAATTTAAAGGCAATGCTACCAAATACTAATTGAGAGTATGTAAACTTCTGACCTACTGGGAATGTGATGAAAGAAATATAAGCTGAAATAAATAATTCTCTCTACTATTATTCTGACATTTCACATTCTTCAAATAAAGTGGTGATCCTAACTGACCTAAGACAGGGAATTTTTACTAGGATACAAATGTGAGGGAATTGTGAAAAACTGAGTTTAAATGTACTTGGCTAAGGTGTATGTAAACTTCTTACTTAAACTGTAGACTGTAACTGCAGATATGTTAACAGTTTCACATGAGTTCCACATATACTGTAGACCAAGGGGGAAACTCTCTCTTTCTTCTCTTTCTATCCCTCCTCTCCATCCATCCCTCTTTCTCTCCCTGATAACACTCAGCACTCTGCCACTGAATCTAATGTAACCTGGGCATTAGCATATAAATTACCATGCAGATTGAAAAGTGCATTAAGATATTTAGAAGAGAAAATGCCATATTCCCTTAGCTGTGATTAGGTCCCAGTCTTAGGAGACTGTTAGACACTTAAGGGATGCTGTATTATCCAATAACACACCCTCCTTGATTAGATAAAGACCTGAACTCATTGATTTCTATTCTGATGTGTGTGTGTGTGTGTGTGTGTGTGCGTGTGTGTGCGTGCGTTTGTGCCACTGTGGGGTTGTCTGTGTATATTCATAACTAATTTGCCTGCCTTTCTGCCATCTACCTCCAGTACCCATGCCAACACACCCAACCATTATCAATGTCAGTCCAGTAATGAAATGAGTGAATGTAATGTACTGTAGACCCAGTTATCCCAGTTTATCCCCCTCGTCTCAGGTCCTTTAGGCCCTTTAGTCAGCGATTTTAACCGAGAGAGAGAGAGAGTCAATCCATCTCTCTCAGTCAACCTGATATAATGATGCTGACGTTGTATAGAGTAGTAATTGGAACATGTTGTGTTCACTAAAAGCCTGGGATTTCAAAGCAGTTGCTCACTACAATCGAGATAATGCTAGGGAACACCGAGATAAGACCACAGCACAATGGAACACCTCATTCAGAACGCCAGGTTAGGAGCGGAATCAGAGCCATGATTCTCTGTCATTTGTGGAAGAGGACTGGAAAAGCTGACTCAGACAGCAATGTATTAATATCAACTTCCTACAGTGATAGAAGGGTGAAAATCAAACTAATTAGTGCACTCATCTGTGGCTGTGTTTTTAAAGATATGTTTTCAACTACCTCATACCCATGCACGTTGACTAAGTACCAGTACTCATTGTATATAGCCTCATTGTTGTTATTTACAGTGCATTCGGAATGTAATCAAATGTAAATATTTATTCAGACCCTTTGCTATGAGACTCGAAATTGAGCTCAGGTGCATCCTGTTTCCATTGATGATCCTTGAGATGTTTCTACACCTTGTTTGGAGTCCACCTGTGGTAAATTCTATTGATTGGACATGATTTGGAAATGCACACACCTGTCTAAGGTTCCACAGTTGACAGTGTATGTCAGAGCAAAAACCAAGTCATAAGGTCGAAGGAATTGACCGTAAAGCTCCGAGACAGGATTGTGTCAAGACACAGATCTGGGGAAATGTACCAAAACATTTCTGGAGCATCGAAGGTCCCCAAGAACACACTGGCCTCCATCTGTCTTAAATGGAAGAAGTTTGGAACCACCAAGACTCCTCCTAGAACTGGCTGCCTGGCCAAACTGACCAATCGGGGGAGAAGGGCCTTGGTCAGGGTGGTGACCTAGAACCCGATAGTCACTCTGACAGACCTCCAGAGTTCCTCTGTAGAGATGAGATAACCTTCCAGAAGGACAACCATCTCTGCAGCACTCCACCAATCAGGCCTTTATTGTACAGTGGCCAGACGGAAATCACTCCTCAGTAAAAGGTACATGACAGCCCGCTTGAGTTTGCCAAACAAGATTCTCTGGTCTGATGAAACAATAATTTACTTTTTGGCCTGAATGCCAAGCGTCACATCTGGAGCAAACCTGGCGTCATTCCCACGGTGTAGCATGGTGGTGGCAGCATTGTGCTGTGTGGATGTTTTGCAACGACAGGGACTGGGAGACTAGTCAGGATTGAGGGAAAGATGAACAGAGCAAAGTACAGAGAGATCCTTGATGAAAACCTGCTCCAGAGCGCTCAGGACCTCAGACTGGGGTGAAGGTTCACCTTTCAATAGGACAACAACCCTAAGCACACAGCCAAGACAACGCAGGAGTGGCTTCGGGACAAGTCCCTGAATGTCCTTGAGTGGCCCAGCCAGAGCCCGGACTTGAACCCGATCTAACATCTCTGGAGAGACCTGAAAATAGTTGTGCAGTGACGCTCCCCATCCAACCTGACAAAGCTTGAGAGGATCTGCAGAGAAGAATGGGAGAAACTCCCCAAATACAGGTGTGCCAAGCTTGTAGCGTCATAACCAAGAAGACTCAAGGCTGTAATCGCTGCAAACGGTGCAACAAAGTATTGAGTAAAGGGTCTGAATACTTATGTAAATGTTTTATTTAAAAAAATATATGAATTAGCAACATTTCTAGAAACCTGTTTTTGCTTTGTCATTATGAGGTATTGTGTGTAGATTGATGAGGTGTCACGAATCCCACCGAAGGTGGCTCCCCTGCCTGCTCGGGCGGCGCTCGGCGGTCGTCGTCACCGACCTACTAGCCGCCGCTGATCCCTTTTTCCTTTTCGTTTGGTATGTCTTATTGTTTGCACCTGTTCCTCATTTGGTCTTTTGATTTTGGTTATTTAAGCCTGGTTAGCCCGCCCAGTGTTGTGCGGGATTATTTTAGCGTCAGGTTGTGTTTTTGTAGTTGGATGTGCTGGCGATTTACTACTGTAATATTGTATGCATGCTGTGCACCTGTTTTGGGCACTTGGCATTTTTTCCACGCCGTTTGTGTTGGCGTCGATCGTGTTGTGTTTTTTTGTTTAAATAAACACAAAGTTCCGTACCTCTGCTCTCTGCGCCTGACTCCTACCACCACTCCTAGCAACCGTCTGACATGAGGGGAAAAAAACAATTTAATCAATTGTAGAATAAAGCTGTAACGTAACAATGTGGAAAAATATAATGGGTCTGAATACTTTCCTAATGCACCGTATTGCGTTACAATTTTCTGTTTGCTATTTTCTTTTTTGATATTATTTTTAGCTTGTAGGTAAGCATTTCACGCTACAACTGTTGTGTTCTGCGCAACATTTTATTTTATTTATAGTGGATTTAAAATGGCACCACTTATCACACTGTAACCATGTTGTTCCTCATGAGTTAACTTCCTGTCATTTGCTCACCCTCATTCAGCATTACAGTGATTTTTATCTTTTGAGAGAGACTTTCATTGAATTGTTGCAGTAATTCTAGTTATTTGTAGTTTATATTTGAGTATATGTGCTTACAAAAAAAGCCTATTCCTGCTCTTTCCCTGTGAAACAAGAAACACTCAAACTCCGACTGAACCTCTCCTGTCCTGTCCTCTCTTCTCATCTCACCCCCATCCCCCTCTCTGTAGAGAGACAGAGAAAGGCAAATGGAGATGGAGAGAGAAAGCCCTCCTAGTGTGTGTGGGTGTGTGTGTGTGTGTGTGTGTGTGTGTGTGTGTGTGTGTGTGTGTGTGTGTGGGTGTGTGGGTGTGTGGGTGTGTGTGTGTGTGTGTGTGTGTGTGTGTGTGTGGGTGTGTGGGTGTGTGGGTGTGTGTGTGTGTGTGTGTGAGAGAGAGAGAGAGAGCCCTCCCTACTTTCCTTTGCATCTGCTGCTGCAATAGAATGCCATGGCCTGACATTGCTATCGGTTGCTATGGTAACACAGGGCACAGTGAAGAGTGGCTGCAGTAGGGAGAGAGAGAGAGCGAGAGAGAGCGAGAGAGAGATAGGGAGAGGGGGATAGAGGAAGGGAGAGAGAGAGAGAGTGAAAAAAGAGAGTGATGCAGGAAAACAGTGACCCTAACACAAGGACACATTTTACACTAATACACCACAACATAATGGAATAATACAGATCCAAAAGAAACACATTTAAAAAAGAAAACAGCAACAACTCACACATTTCAGTACATTTCTATTACAGCATAGGGGTTAACTGTCATTCATATTCCATTCACCCAGGTCAATGTAACATCCATAGGTTTAGGCTACTAAATGATACTTGAATTTGCCCTATACCCATCATGAGGTTGCTACAACCTAGCCTATGAATGAAACGTAGGTGCACACAGGTCGAAAGAAAATGTTGAAGTGACAGACAGTGACACATGGACAGACAATGACACATTCAATACCGCCTGGCACACTCTTGCCTGCATTTATCTGATCTAGGGCGCAATCATTAGTCCAACAGTTCCAATCAAGAGTTTCTATAGGACAAATTCTTGTATGTTTTTCACCGTTTCGTTCCGTTTGCTTCCTTTTTAAGAAACGTTTTTCAACAGAATCGGCAGAATGAATACACCCCTGATCACACGTAAACACAGTTCACTTTCATAGCAGCCATGTTGTATTCATTTCCAAGCCAAACCGTAGCATAACTGCTACACACAGCCTACATCGTTGTCACCATATTAGCTAAAGTAATGTCATAGTCAACATAGCTAATACAACTAACATGTTAGTAAACCCACTACAATCATGCAGTACAGTGTACAGTCAGAAAGCAGTTTAGCAGCTTAGCAGTTACACTGGCAGGCCCCGGTGGCAATAAATTAGTAAAAGCAAAAGCTTACCTTGACTTGGAAAAGTTCCAGTGTTGTGTTGGATAGTTATAGCCACCTAGCTAACATAGAATCCCTCTGTTTGAGCCGAGTGTTTGAGAAGGCTAAACTAGCTAGCTGCATTTGCTAGCTAAGTAAGTGAAAGTGAAAATAAATCTCTCTCTCTGTCTCTTGATTCTCCTTAATTTTTCCAATAAATGAATTTGTTAAAAATTGTTCAAGGAGTGAATTTCACAACACAGATGTTACCACAAAGACCAGGGAGGTTTTCCAATACCTCGCAAAGAAGGGCACCTATTGGTAGAAGGATCAAAATAAAAAAGCAGACATTAAATATCCCTTTGAGCATGGTGAAGTTATTAATTACACTTTGGAGGGTATATCAATACTCCCAGTCACTACAAATATACAGGCTTACTTTCTAACTAATTAAAACAATTTTAGATAGCTGTGAAGTGAGTTTACAACACGTTCTCATCTCTGTTGCACAATACCCATGTCATAGGCGTCGTAAGGATTGGACCAAAACGCAGCGGGTAAAGTGCTCTTCTTTCTTTATTAAACAAAACACTTAAACAAAAATAAACTGATGACGAAAACAGTCCAGTAAGGTGCACAGACTGTACTGGAAACAACCACCCACAAAACACAAGTGAAAACAAACCCAACTAAATATGGCCTCCAATTAGAGACAACGACAACCAGCTGCCTCTAATTGGAGGTCATTGCCAAAACCCCAGATAGAAATAGAAAACTAGATATACACATAGAAATAGAAAATATAGAACATAAACCAAAAACCCAAACAAACATCCCCTGCCACGCCCTGACCAAACTACAATGACAAATAACCCCTTTTACTGGTCAGGACGTGACAACCCAGGTTAACATGCTATAGGATGCAGGGTTGGGGAGTAACGGATTACATGTAATCCATTACATGAAAGGGATTACAAAAAAATGGTAACAGTAATCAAATATGTTACCAGCAAAAATATTGTTATCAGATTACACATACTTTTGAAAAACTAGATGATTACTACTAGGATTACTTTTAAATTCATAAAGGATGTTCTCTGTTTTCTCAATGACATTCAAATCAGCATTGAAAAATGCGCAAGTTTAAGTTTGTTCCACCTGAGTGAGACTCATCACAAGTCAGAGACCACTATGATGACACACCAAATGGGTTTGATGGATCTCAGGGAAAGAGCAGGAATAGGCTTTTGTAGGTTACAGTCCAAGCTATGTCTTCCAATGGTGTGACTGCTGTCGGCATCCAAAGATTATCAAACTTGAATAAATGCTTGGAGGTAGGGATGACAGAAGTGGTGCAGCCTACGACGATACAGATTTCACTTATTATTGATATCTACAGTTGAAGTCGGATGTTTACATACACCTTAGACAAATACATTTAAACTCAGTTTTTCACAATTCCTGACATTTAATCCTAGAAAACATGCACTGTCTTAGGTCAGTTAGGATCATTTATTTTAAGAATGTGAAATGTCAGAATAATAGTAGAGAGAAAGATTTATTTCAGGTTTTATTTCTTTCATCACATTCCCAGTGGGTTAGAAGTTTACATAAGAATTGAGTGTATTTGGTAGCATTGCCTTTAAATTGTTTAACTTGGGTCAAACGTTTCGGGTAGCATCTCACAAGCTTCCCACAATAAGTTGGGTGAATTTTGGCCCATTCCTCCTGACAGAGCTGGTGTAACAGAGTCAGGTTTGTAGGCCTCCATGCTCGCACACGCTTTTTCAGTTCTGCCCACAAATTTTCTATAGAATTGAGGTCAGGGCTTTGTGATGGCCACTTCGATACCTTGACTTTGTTGTCCTTAAGCCATTTTGCCACAACTTGGAAGTATGCTTGGGGTCATTGTCCATTTGGAAGACCCATTTGCAACCAAGGTTTAACTTCCTGACTGATGTCTTGAGATGTTGCTTCAATATATATTTCCACATAATTTTCCTACCTCATGATGCCATCTATTTTGTGAAGTGCACCAGTCCCTCTTGCAGCAAAGCACCCTCACAGCATGATTCTGAAACCCCCGTGCTTCAAGGTTGGGTGGTGTTCTTTGGCTTGCAAGCCTCCCCCTTTTTCCTCCAAACATAAAGATGGTCATTATGGCCAAACAGTTCTATTTTTGTTTCATCAGACCAGAGGACATTTCTACAAAAACGGACATCTACTTTGTGCATGACACAAGTGATTTTTCCAACAACTGTTTACAGGCAGATTATTTACCTTATAATTTACTGTATCACAATTCCAGTGGGTCAGAAGTTTACATACACTAAGTTGACTGTGCCTTTAAACAGCTTGGAAAATTCCTGAAAATGATGTCATGGCTTGAGAAGCTTCTGATAGGCTAATTTAGTCAATAGGAGGTGTACCTGTGGATGTTTTTCAAGGCCTACCTTCAAACTCAGTGCCTCTTTGCTTGACATCATGGGAAAATCGAAAGAAATCAGCCAAGATCTCAGAAAATAAAAATTGTAGACCTCCACAAGTCTGGTTCATCCTTCGGCGCAATTTCCAAACGCCTGAAGGTACCATGTTCATCTGTTCAAACAATAGTATGCAAGTATAAACTCCATGGGACCACGCAGCCGTCATACCGCTTAGGAAGGAGACACGTTCTGTCTCCTAGAGATGAACGTACTTTGGTGCAAAAAGTGCAAATCAATCCCAGAACAACAGCAAAGGACCTTGTGAAGATGCTGGAGGAAACAGGTACAAAACTATCTATTACCACAGTAAAACAAGTCCTATATCGACATAACCTGAAAGGCCGCTCAGCAAGGAAGAAGCCACTGCTCCAAAACCGCCATAAAAAAGCAAGACTACGGTTTGCAACTGTACATGGGGAAGAAGATCTTACTTTTTTGAGAAATGATTAAACATAAATAGAACTGTTTGGCCATAATGACCATTGTTATGTTAGGAAAAAGGGGGATGCTTGCAAGCCGAAGAACACCATCCCAACTGTGAAGCACGGGGGTGGCAGCATCATGTTGTGGGGTGTTTTGCTGCAGGAGGGGTTGGTGCACTTCACAAAATAGATGGCATCATGAGGGAGGAAAATGATGTGGATATAATGAAGCAACATCTCACGACATCAGTCAGGAAGTTAAAGCTTGTTCGCAAATGCGTCTTCCAAATGGACAATGATCCCAAGCCTACTTCCAAAGTTGTGGCAACAAAGTCAAGGTATTGGAGTGGCCATCACAAAGCCCTGACCTCAATCCCATAGAAAATGTGTGGGCAGAACTGAAAAAGTGTGTGCAAGCAAGGAGGCCTACAAACCTGACTCTGTTACACCAGCTCTATCAGTAGGAATGTTCCAAAATTCACCCAACTTATTGTGGGAAGCTTGTAGAAGTCTTCCAGAAACATTTGACCCAAGTTACACAATTTAAAGGCAATGCTACCAAATACTAATTGAGTATATGTAAACTTCTGACCCACTGGGAATGTGATGAAAGAAATAAAAGCTGAAATAAATCATTCTCTGTACTATTATTCTGACATTTCACGTTCTTAAAATAAAGTGGTGATCCTAACTGACTTTAGACAGGGAATTTTTACTAGGATTAAATGTCAGGAATTGTGAAACACTGAGTTTAAATGTGTTTTGCTAAGGTGTATGTAAACTTCCGACTTCAACTGTATGTTATGTCGGAAAAAGTCAGTTATAAATTCTTCTGTCTTAATTATAAACAAGTTGTCATCCAGTAGGCTTTGATTACATTTCCAATATCCTCGCACACGTGGAAATTCTGTAAGACTAATATATATGCCAATTATGTGATGATCCGACCGCATTCTGTCCCCTATCAACACTTTTCAAACTTTTGGTGCCAGAGAGAATTACATAAGAAAGTAATCAAGACAACTAGCTTGATGAAGCCTCCGCCATGTATATCTCACTAGGTCAGGGTATTTAAGGCTCCATATATCCACTAATTCTAATATATCCATGACATTCATGATTTCCTTAAGTGCCTGAGAGTGATAGTTTGTAGTGTGACTTCCTTTAAGGTCCACAGAGGTATTTAAAACCGTATTAAAATCCCCCAACATAATAATAGAGTCTAGTGTTGCTTGTAGAGTTGATCAATTCTTATATATATTTTCAAAGAAGCTTGGATCATCATTCTTTGGACCCTATTGGTTATTAAGCCATATCTGTTTATTGTCCAATAACATATTTAAAATAGTCTATCTACCTTGATGATCTGTTTGCACAAATTGCACATTTGGATCAAAATTGTTGTTCATTAATATCATCACCCCTTTTGAATTTCTTTGCCCATGGGAGAAATCTATTTGCCCCCCCAGTCCTTTTTCCACAAAATTTCATCTAAAATTGTTGAATGAGTTTCCTGTAAACAATATATTATATTATATATTATATTCATTCTCTTTTAGCCAGGGAAATACTGATTGTCTTTTCTTATCTGCTAAGCCCTTACAATTATAACTGGCTATACTTATTTCACCACTTACCATAATGAGACACAAGTTTCAATTCTATTTATCAAAATATATGTTTATAAACGTACCATTAAAAAGTAACATGATTATTGAGTGTCTATATAGCTGTACCATGACATTTGCATTGCTACTAAGTAAACCTCCAATTGGTCCCCACTATTCCACCCGCTAAAAGCCCTCCTCATCCCGAGTTGGGTTGTCATCCCAATGCCCGGTAGACCACCCCCGACCCCCCGGATCTCATAGCCCCGAAGAGACCGGGACCCATCCTTCAAAAAGAGCACACAGTGCCATTCACAGAACAGAAGTAGATCAAACGCCAAATGCATTTCCATCGCCCTCACCTCGATTTGTATTATATATAGTCATTCAAAAAATATATATATATATATACATTTTTAAAATCCTATTTATCTTATTTTCCATAATTAGCTATTAATATTTGTAGTAATGTAGGCAATTTTTGCAAAGGATTTTTACCTCTCACCAGTCTCGCCATTACCAAAATTACATTATGGCAAGCAATTATTATATTAGCAAACAATTATTGTGACTCATCATATATTGTCCCTAACATCTTTTACTCCCTCGCAACAGTTGTGGGATACACACAACCACACACTCATACACACTCAACCCCTTTCCCCCACAACAATGGCAAAAACAGCTCAAATAAGCAAAGAGAAACAACAGTCTGTCACGACTTCCGCCGAAGTTGGTCCCTCTCCTTGTTCGGGCGGCGTTCGGCGGTCGACGTCACCGACCTTCTAGCCATCGCCGATCCACTTTTCATTTTCCATTGGTTTTGTCTTCCATCACACCTGGTTCCAATTCCATCAATTACATGTTGTGAATTTAACCCTCTGTTCCCCCCCATGTCCTTGTCCGTAATTGTTTGTTGTAGTGCTTGTGCACGGTATGCTGGTATTTACCGGGTTTTGTTTGACCCATTTATTGTATTGTTCTGTTGACGGTGGTTTATGGTTATTAAACACAACCGTTGTAAATCAGTTTCCGCTCTCCTGCGCCTGACTTCTCTGCCGCCAGTAGCATCGCATTACAGAATTACGGACCAAAACTATGGAGTCAGCAGGAGCAGGTACCCCGTGTATAGGGGTTGAGGAGCGCATCTGGGAGTACGCAGCAATGCTCCAACGTCTTGGCACCACCATGGACCGCGTTGTCCAGACAATGGACCGCTGGGAGAGACAGGGAGTTCTTCCAGCGCCTCCACCAGCACAACCGGGGTCTCTACTGAGCGCCCCTCTTCCTCCTGGTCCCAGTGGGATTCGTCTCTCCCTGCCCCAGGAATACGATGGGAAGGCTGCGAACTGCCAGGGGTTCCTTTTACAACTGGACCTCTACCTGGCCACCGTCCACCCAGCTCCGTCGGGCCATGAGAGGGTGTCTGCCCTCATCTCGTGCCTCACCGGGAAAGCCCTGGAGTGGGCCAACGCCGTGTGGAGAGAGGGAGATGCAGAGTTGGACCAGTTTGAGGAGTTTACCCGCCGTTTCCGGGCAGTCTTCGACCACCCGCCCGAAGGTAGAGTGTCGGGTGAGCGCCTCTTCCATCTGAGGCAGGAGAGGAGGAGCGCCCAGGAGTTCGCCCTGGAGTTTAGGACCCTGGCTGCCGGCGCGGGATGGAACGACAGGGCCCTGATCGACCATTACCGCTGCAGTCTGTGCGAGGACATTGTCGGGAGTTGGCCTGCAGATACACCACCCTCACGTTCGACCAGCTGGTGGACCTGTCCATCCGGCTGGACAACATGCTGGCTACCCGCGGAGATTCAGATCGGGGTCTGGTGGTTCCATACCCCCGCACCCCCTCTCCGATACCTATGGAGCTGGGAGGAGCGGTGCGCAGGGAGACTGGAGGGGGTTCCAGCTCGTGCACCATCTGTGGCCGCAGAGGTCACACTGCCGGTCGGTGCCGGGTTGGTTCCTCTTGGGATCGAGGCAGCAGGCAGGGCGCTCTGGCGTCACCCCAGTTGAGCCAGCCCCATTCTCATCTAGAGCCCTCTGTTGCTCATATGTTTGTCTATGTCACTTTTTTTTGTTTTCCCCGCATTCCCAGCATAAGGCGCTCATCGATTCAGGCGTGGCTGGGAATTTTATAGATAGATCGTTCGCCCATAGTTTAGGGATCCCCATTGTTCCTGTGGCTGTGCCCTTCCCTGTTCACGCCTTAGATAGTTGACCATTAGGGTCAGGGTTGATCAGGAAGGCCACCGCTCCTCTGGGCATGGTGACGCAGGGGGGGCACAAGGAGAGAATTAGTCTCTTCCTTATTGACTCTCCTGTGTTTCCCGTGGTGCTAGGCCTACCCTGGTTAGTTTGTCATAACCCCACTGTTTTTTGGCCACAGAGGGCTCTCACGGGGTGGTTGCGAGAGTGCTCGGGGAGGTGTTTAGGGGTTTCCATTGGTGCTACTATGGTGGAAAGTCCAGACCAGGTCTCCACTGTGCGCATTCCCCTTGAATATGCCGATTTGGCTCTCGCCTTCTCTAAAAAGAAGGCGACTCAATTACCACCCCATCGACGGGGCGATTGTGCGATAAATCTCCTGGTAGACGCTGGACTTCCCAGGAGTCACGTGTATCCCCTCTCACAGGCGGAGACAGAGGCTATGGAAACATATGTCTCCGAATCCCTGCGTCAGGGGTACCGGTCCTCCACTTCACCCGTCTCCTCAAATGTATTTTTTGTGAAGAAGAAGGAGGGAGGTCTGCGCCTGTGTATTGACTATCGGGGTCTGAACCAGATCACTGTGAGGTATAGTTACCCGCTACCGTTCATAGCCACAGCGATTGAGTCAATGCACGAGGCGTGCTTCTTCACCAAACTAGATCTCAGGAGCGCTTACAACCTGGTGCGTATCCGAGAGGGACACGAGTGGAAGACGGCTTTCAGTACCACCTCAGGGCACTATGAGTACCTCGTCATGCCGTACGGGTTGATGAATGCACCATCAGTCTTCCAAGCCTTTGAAGACGAGATTTTCAGGGACCTGCACGGGCAGGGTGTAGTGGTGTATATTGATGACATTGTGATATGCTCCGCTACAGGCGCCAAGCATGTGTCCCTGGTGCGTTGGGTGCTTGGTCGCCTGTTGGAGCATGATCTGTACGTCAAGGCTGAGAAATGCTTGTTTTTCCAGCAATCCGTCTCCTTCCTAGGGTATTGCAACTCCACCTCAGGGGTGGAGATGGAGAGTGACCGCATTTCAACCGTGTGTAATTGGCCGACTCCCACCACGGTAAAGGAGGTGCAGCGGTTCTTAGGGTTTGCCAACTACTACCGGAGGTTATTCCGAGGTTTTCGTCAGGTAGCGGCTCCCATTACCTCACTGCTGAAGGGGGGCCCGGTGCATTTGCAGTGGTCGGCTAAGGCGGACAGGGCTTTTAGTCACCTGAGGGCTCTGTTTATGGCAGGCGTTACGTGCAGAGCCCGCTCTCGTCCAGTGTCCCGCTGGGCGTCTGTACGTCCCGTCTGCTGTTTGTGACCGGTTGATCTATTGGGCCCACACGTCACCCTCTGGTCATCCTGGAATCGGTCGGATAGTGCGCTGTTTAAGCGGGAGGTACTGGTGGCCTACCTTGGCTAAGGACGTGAGGGTTTATTTTTCCTCCTGCTTGGTGTGTGCCCAGTGTAAGGCTGCTAGGCACCTGCCCAGAGGTAAGCTACACCCCTTACCCGTTCCACAACGGCCTTGGTCGCACCTGTCCGTGGATTTTCTGATTTATCTTCCACTCTCACAGGGTAAAACCGCGATCCTGGTCGTTGTGGATCGTTTCTCTAAGTCCTGTCGTCTCCTCCCTCTACACGGTCTCCCTACGGCCCTACAGACTGCGGAGGCCTTGTTTACACACGTCTTCTGGCACTACGGTGTGCCTGAGGATATAGTGTCTGATCGGGGTCCCCAGTTCACGTCTAGGGTCTGGAAGGCGTTCATGGAACGTCTGGGGGTCTCGATCAGCCTTACTTCAGGGTTTCACCCCGAGAGTAATGGGCAGGTGGAGAGAGTGAACCAGGATGTGGCCGGGGGAGTGGGCGGCGTTCGTGCCCTGGGCCGAGATGGCACAGATCTCGCTCGCTCCACCCACTCCTCCACTAACCACTCTCCCTTCCAGTGCGTACTGGGGTACCAGCCGGTTCTGGCGCCTTGGCATCAGAGTCAAACCGAGGTTCCTGCGGTGGACGACTGGTTCAGGCGCACGGAGGAGACATGGGAAGAGGTCCATGTCCACCTTCAGCAGGCCGTGACGTGCTAAAAGGAGAACGCAGATCGCCACCGCAGTGAGACATGGTGCACGATGGAGAAGATGCTGAGCTCCAACAGAAGTGGAGAGCCTTCTGTTGCTGCCGCCCTGTTCACGCCACAGGCCAATACTTCCTAAACAACCAACCCTGTTTGTGTTGAATGGAGTCCTACCTTCTTCCTTTAAATGGAGGCATTAGCTTGTTTTGTAGCTTTTTGTTTTCATAAAGATAAGTAATGCAGCTATTGATACTAGTAGGTCTAGTCCCGCAGAACCCATCTACTCATTGGTTTTTACAAGCATATACCCACACTGGTATATTGAATGATGAACGAGGTCCACACTCCAGTCCAGTTATGGTGGTAATATACCTTAAACTTGGTTGCCAACCGCCATATAAAATCCTCTGAAGAAGAACAATGAACACGGAGAGACCAATCAAAGAAAGGCTCTTGATCAAGGAGGGATCTCTGCTGTTACCAAGAGAAGCTTGATTTTGAAAGAAGTTAACCCTGATCTCCCCATTCCCAGTGCTGAACGGGCCACCCATACGAAAAGGCATGCACGCATGACTAAGCTGCTTTAGATAAAATTATGTGTGTATGACATTTCACTGTCACTCTCATTACATCCTGGAATCCCACGGCTGGTTACTGTAAAAACAATGTCAGTGTCACTGTCACGTCATTACACCCTTCAGGAAGGAGCGATGGAACAAATACTTGAACATACACATCTCTTTATCTCTTTCTTTTTTCTTACCCCCATTCTTCCCTAAACAATTTTAAAGCAGGTCCAGAAATCAAAGGGATCAGCACAATAGCACTGTCCCTATTTCACATAGAAAACCAATCACCTGTTGTGATATAACTCCTGCCCTAGGACCATTGATAGCCAAAAGTGGTCTATAAACTCTCCTAGACCTATCGTCGATAGCCAGTAGCGTTGTGCGATATATATACTGCCGTTGGCCCAGATCTGGAGAGGGATCTCAGAGATCAATAACCTGCCTAATGATGGGGCTTAATTACTGAGTTGTTGCAGTATGTGGGTGTGTCTGTGTGTGTCTGTCTATGTGTGTGTGTCTGTGTGTGCTTGTGTGTGTGTCTGTGTGTCTGTGTGTGTGTGTATTTGTGTGTGTGTGTGTGTCTGCGTGTGTCTGCGTGTGTTTGTGCGTGTGTTTGTGTGTGTGTGTGTGTGTGTGTGTGTGTGTGTGTGTGTGTGTGTGTGTGTGTGTGTGTGTGTGTGCGCGTCTGTGTGTGTGCGCGTCTGTGTGTGTGTGCGTCTGTGTGTGTGTGTCTGTTTGTTTGTGTGTGTCTGTGTGTGTGTGTGTTTGTGTGTGTGTGTGTGTGTCTGTGTGTGTGTGTTTGTGTGTATGTGTGTATGTGTGTGTGTGTTTGTGTGTGTGTCTGTGTGTCTGTGTGTGTGTATTTGTGTGTGTGTGTGTGTCTGCGTGTGTCTGCGTGTGTTTGTGCGTGTGTGTGTGTGTGTGTGTGTGTGTGTGTGTGTGTGTGTGTGTGTGTGTGTGTGTGTGTGTGTGTGTGCGCGTCTGTGTGTGTGCGCGTCTGTGTGTGTGTGCGTCTGTGTGTGTGTGTCTGTTTGTTTGTGTGTGTCTGTGTGTGTGTGTGTTTGTGTGTGTGTGTGTGTGTCTGTGTGTGTGTGTTTGTGTGTATGTGTGTATGTGTGTGTGTGTTTGTGTGTGTGTATTTGTGTGTTTGTTTGTGTTTGCGTCTGTGTGTGTGTGTGTGTTTGTGTGTTTGCGTCTGTGTGTGTGTGTGTGTTTGTGTCTGTGTGTGTGTTTGTTTGTGTCTGTGTGTTTGTGTGTTTGTGTCTGTGTGTGTTTGTGTGTGTGTGTGTGTGTGTCTTTGTGTGTTTGTGTGTGTGTCTTTGTGTGTTCGTGTTTGTGTGTGTTTGTCACTGAGCGTGTGTGTGTGTGTGTGTGTTTGTGTGTGTTTGTGTGTGTGTGTGTTTGTGTGTGTGTGTGTTTGTGTGTGTTTGTGTGTGTGTGTATGTGCGTGTCATTCATCATCAGTAGGCTTCAATGAGTTACACTGAACAGAAATATAAACGCAACATGTAAAGTGTTGGTCCCATGTTTCATGAGCTAAAATAAAAGATCCCAGAAATGTTCCATATGCACAAGAAGCTACTCCCATTTGACAGGAGTGGCATATCAAGAAGCTGATTAAACAGCACGATCACTACATAGGTGTACCTTGTGCTGGGGACAATAAAAGGCCACTCTAAAATGTGCACAGATGTCTCAAGTTTTGACAGAGCATGCAATTGGCAAGCTGACCACAGGAAAGAGGCTCAAGACAAGGTTGTCCATTATCCCCAATTCCCCAAGTCCATCATATGTCCTTGTATACAGATGATGTTCTAATTTTCTTATCCGATATTTCTAACTCTATACCTCATGCTCCTAAATTATTTGAGGCTTTTGGTTTCTCTTTGGGATATAAGGTAAATTGGTCCAAGTCCATATTAATACCCCTAAATCCTGCAGCCGAGGAGTCTTCTCTCCTCACAACGCTCACTCTCCAATCAAATCCAATGGGTTTCACCTATCTGGGGATCAAAATCCACCCCATTTTCCACCTAACGTTAAAGACAATTGCTCAGCTGCTATTGGGAAAATGAAAGAGGACTTGGTCCATTGGTCTCCCTTATACATTACACTCCTGGGTAAAATTTTCAGCGATTGAGATGAACATTCTTCTTTGCTTAGATTGTTTTTATATGCTTCCCATTTCCCCCCTTTTTCAATATTTCAAAAAAATGTTTACATTGTGCAGGAAAGACAAATGACCCAGAACACCCTGCAGCGCCCTGACCCATTTGGTAGACTGGCTCTAAATAATTTTTAATTCTATTACTTTTTTCAATTTGAGATTTCTGAAAATCTGTCTATATCCCACTAATCAGGCTGCATGGCATCCCATCGTTGAGGCTTTAATAAAACACATTAGTCTATCAGATTTCTTATTCTCTGGCTGTAAACAAAAATCTATAATGTGCATTCGGAAAGTATTCAGACCCTTTGACTTTTTCCACATTTTGTTACGTTACAGCCTTATTCTAAAATGTATTAAATATTTTTATATACACACAATACCCCATAATGACAAAGCGAAAACAGGTTTTTTGACATTTTTGCAAATGTATTGAAGATAAAAATCATAAATACCTTAGTTACATAAGTATTCAGACCCTCTTGCACTCTTGGTTCAGTCGGGACCTATGTACATATGTTTTGGGAATATCCAGTGGTCTCTGATCTCTGGACATTAGTATACTTTTATTACAACAAGGAACACAGGCTGAGACCAAGGTCTCTTTTACAGCTGGGCCCTGCGTATACATGTTTACACATACAGTTTAGGTACAATGATTAACAAATTACACAAGACAAACAAAATGATCACAGATAACACAAAAAAATACAACAGCAGATTGTTACATTTACACACAGGTTATTCCCCTAACAGCACAAGAACTTGCATTAACCGAAGCAGTTACAAGCAATACAAAAATACAAATCCTCCAATACATTTTTAAAATGGGCAAGGGGGACAAGAGTCTCAAGTTTAAGTTTAGTCTGCAGGCTATTCCATAGGCAAGGAGCGTAACAGGAAAAAGCAGCCATACCCAACTCTGTGGAAATCGCATGGGCCTCAAGTGTAATCCATGTTTGAGACCTGGTTTTAGGAATTATAATTCTAATGTTGATGAGTGATGATAAATTAGAAGGTAGTTTATTCATACAGTACCAGTCAAAAGTTTGGATACACCTACTCATTCAAGGGTCATGAAGCTGGTTGAGAGAATGCCAAGAGTGTGCATAGTTGTCATCAAGGCAAAGGGTGGCTACTTTGAAGAATCTCAAATCTCAAATATATTTTTATTTGTTTTTATACTTGGTTACTACATGATTCCATATGTGTTATTTCATCAATTTGATGTCTTCACTATTATTCTACAATGTCGAAAATAGTCCAAATAAAGAAAACCCTTGAATGAGTAGGTGTGTCCAAACATTTGACTGGTACTGTACGTTAAATACCTTCTTCACACCTTGATAGCGGTAAATGTACCTATGTCGCCTGATCTGTTTCTACTGGGAAATACTTGTGACAATTTAATGGATTAGATGAAATTGAAAATGTCCATGTGTGCCCAATATGCTGCCAAAAAGGCAATTGTAAAAAAATGTATTTGAATTCTTCCTGTGAAATGTACTTTTTGAACATTATTATTCTAGAGAAATCTACAGCTAAACTGCATGGTGCAACAATAAAACCTCTAGTGGGCTGGTCAAATGCCACCTCCACCATCAAAGACCTTTGTTAGGTAACCCTCATGTAATATTATTTCTTAATTGTTGTATCTTGAACTGCTGTATCAGTCCCCCCTTCTTGCTCATGTTTTGTTTGCTGTGCAAATCATGTGACTGCTATCTCTTGTTTGATTGACATTGATAAAAACACCCAATATATACACTGAACAAAAATATATTTGCAACATGCAACAATTTCATAGCTGCAGCTCATATAAGGAAATCAGTCAATTGAAATAAATGAATTAGGCCCTAATCTATGGGTTTCACATGACTGGGAATACAGATATGCATCTGTTGGTCACATATACCTTAAAAAAAGTAGGGGTGTGGATCAGAAAACCAGTCAGTATACAGTGTGACCACCATTTTCCTCATGCAGCGCGATACATCTCATTCGCATAGAGTTGATCAGGCTGTTGATTGTGGCCTGTGGAAAGTTGCTGTATATTGTCTGGAACTGGAACACGCTGTTGTACACGTTGATCCAGAGCATCCCAAACATGCTCACTGGGTGACATGTCTGGTGAGTATGCAGGCCATGGAAGAACTGGAACATTTTCAGCTTCCAGGAATTGTGTACAGATCCATGTGACATGGGGTCGTGCATTATCATGCTGAAACATGAGGTGAGGCGGCGTATTAATTCACCACAATGGACCTCAGGATCTCGTCACGGTATCTCTGTGCAATCAAATTGCCATCGATAAAATGCAATTGTGTTCGTTGTCCGTAGCCCATACCATAACACCCACTACCACCATGGGGCACTCTGTTCACAATGTTGAAATCAGAAAAGCGCTCACACAACGCAGTTGAAACCAGGATTCATCCGTGAAGAGCACACTTTTTCAGCGTGCCAGTGGCCATTCAAGGGGAGCATTTGCACAGATCAAGGAGTCAGATCAAGACCCTGGTGAGGACGATGAGCACACAGATGAGTTTCTCTGAGAGGGTTTCTGTCACGCCCTGACCATAGAGAGCCCTTGGTTCTCTATGGTGTTTAGGTCAGAGCGTGACTAGGGGGGTGTTCTAGTCATTGTATTTCTATGTTGGTGACTTGTATGGTTCCCAATTAGAGTCAGCTGGTAATCGTTGCCTCTATTGGGGATAATATTTAGGTAGCCTTTTTCCACCTGTGTTTTGTGGGATATTGTTTGTGTTAGTGTTTTGTGCACTATGGCTTTCACGTTTGTAGTAGTTTGTTTGTTTTGTTTAAGTTTCACAGTAATAAAAGATGTGGAACTCCAATCATGCTGCGCCTTGGTCCGACCTTTTCTACGAGCGTGACAATTTCAGAAAGTTTGTGCAGAAATACTTTGGTTGTGCAAACCCACAGTTTCATCAGCTGTCTGGGTGTTTGGTCTCAGATGACCCAACAGGGAAAGAAGCCGGATGTGGAGGTCCTTGGCTGGCGTGGTTACGCGTGGTCTGTGGTTGTGAGGAAGGTTGGACTTACTGTCAAATTTTCAATAGCGACATTGGATGAAAATTATTAAAGAGAAATTAACATCAAATTCTCTGGCAACAACACTGGTGGACATTCCTGCAGTCAGCATGCTAATTGCATGCTCCCTCAAAACTTTAGATATCTGTGGCATTGTGTTGTGTGACAAAACTGCACATTTTAGAGTGTACTTTTATTGTCCCTAGCACAAGGTTCACCTGTGTAATGCTTATACTGTTTAATCAGCTTCTTGATATGCCACACCTGTCAGGTAGATGGATAATCTTGGCAAAGGAGAAATGCTCACTAACAAGGATGTAAACTAATTTGTTCACAACATTTGAGAGAAATAAGCTTTTTGTGCATATGGAACATTTCTGATATCTTTTCTTTCTGCTCATGAAACATGGGATCAACACTTTACATGTTGCGTTCATATGTTTGTTCAGTATATATATATATATATATATATACACACACACGCACACACACACACGGAAAGTATTCAGACACCTTGACTTTTTGTTACATTACAGCCTTATTCTAAAATGGATAAAAATATTTTCCCCCTCATCAATCTACACACAATACCTCAATGACAAAGCAAAAACAGGTTTTTAGAAATGTTTGCAAATTTATAAAAATAAAAAGCTGAAATATTAAATTTACATAAGAATTCAGACCCTTTATTCAGTACTTTGTTGAAGCACCGTTGGCAGCGATTACAGCCTCAAGTCTTCTTGGGTATGACGCTACAAGCTTGGCACACCTGTATTTGGGGAGTTTATCCCATTCTTCTCTGCAGATCCTTTTAAGCTCTGTCAGGTTGGATGGGGAGAGTTGCTGCACAGATATTTTCAGGTCTCTCCAGAGATGTTAGATTGGGTTCAAGTCCGGGCTCTAGCTGGGCCACTCAAGAACATTCAGAGACTTGTCCCGAAGTCTCTCCTATTTTGTCTTGGCTTTGTTCTTATGGTCGTTGTCCTGTTGGAAGGTGAATCTTCACCCCAGTCTGAGGTCCTGAGCGCTCTGGAGCAGGTTTTCATCAAGGACCTCTCTGTACTTTGCTCCTTTCATCTTTCACTTGATCCTGACTAGTCTCTTGACTAGTCTTCCTCCCGACGTGACCCTTGGCATTCAGGTCAAAGAGTTCAATATTGGTTTCATCATTGTCCTTCTGGAAGGCTCTCCCATCTCCACAGAGGAACTCTAGAGCTCTGTCAGAGTGACCACTGGGTTCTTGGTCACCTCTCTGACCAAGGCCCTTCGCCCCTGAATGCTCAGTTTGGATGGGCAGCCAGCTCTAGGAAGAATCTTGGTTGTTCCAAACTTCTTCCATTTAAGAATGATGGAGGCCACTGTGTTCTTGGGGACCTTCCATTCTGCATAAATGTTTTGGTACCCTTCCCCAGATCTGTGCCTCAACACAATCCTGTCTCGGAGCTGTACGAACAATTCCTTCAATTGTTTTTTGCTCTGACATGCACTGTCAACTGTCTGACTTTATATAGACAGGTGTGTGCCTTTCCAAATCATGTCCAATCAATTGAATTTACCACAGGTGGACTCCAATGAAGTTGTAGAAACATCTCAAGGATGATCAATGGAAACAGGATGCACCTGAGCTCAATTTCAAGTCTCATAGCAAAGGGTCTGAATAATCATGTAAATAATGTTCTGTTTTTTTTTATTTGAAATAAATTTGCAAACATTTCTAAAAATCTGTTTTTGCTTTGTCATTATGGGGTATTGTGTTTACATTGATAAGGGAAATTTTTTTTTAATCCATTTTAGAATTTAATGTAACAAAATGTGGAAAAAGTCAAGGTGTCTGAATACTTTCCAAATGCACTGTATAAAAATATGTTTTTAAAGAAACAGTGTAATGAGCTGAAACGAGCCACCTACAATTCCCAACATGGCAGCTTCTTGTCATTGTTGCTAGCTATCTGACCATTCAGGATCATAATAACGCACGCTTTCCGGCCACATCGATGCGAACATCATTTTCGTGATGTTGTCAGCCAACCCGTTTATATGCCTCTTTTTCTTATCGTATCGCTCTCTCCACCCTTCCATCACGTTCTCATAAAAATTCTTCAAGATATTTTCTACCCCCTCTCCTTTCCTCCACTCTTTTAATTTCCTTTGATGTCCTCTCTTTTCCTCTCCTCTTCTCTTCTCTCCTTTCATTTCCTTTCCTCACATCCTCCCTCCTCCCTCCATCTTCGTCCATTGTCCCTCCTCTAGTGCCCATCAGAAAGTATTGATACCCCATGACTTATTCCACATTTTGGAGTGTTACAGCCTGATTTCAAAATGTATTAAATATATTAAATGTTTCACCAAACTACACACAATAGCCCATAATGACAAAGTAAAAACATATTTTTTGCAAATATATTGAAAATGAAATACAGAAATATCTCATTTACATACAGTACCAGTCAAAAGTTTGGAAACCACTACTAGTTTTTCTTTATTTTGACTATTTTCTACATTGTAGAATAATAGTGAAGACATCAAAACTATGAAATAACACATATGGAATCACGTAGTAACCAAAAAAGTGTTAAACAAATCAAAATATATTTTATATTTGAGATTCTTCAAAGTAGCCACCCTTTGCCTTGATGACAGCTTTGCACACTATTTTGTGTGTAGGCTAGTGAGAGAAAAAAACTACATGTAATCTATTTTAAATTCAGGCTGTAACACAACAAAATGTGGAAAAAGTCAAGGGGTGTGAATACTTTCTGAAGGCACTGTATATCCCTCAATTATTATCCCCAGACAAAGAGAAGTTGTTATTTTCATATCACTGAATCCATCTCCAGTCATGGTACAGGCGTGAAACAGCAGTGGGTGAGAACTGTTGTTGAGTATGTGGAGCTGTAGCTCTGTGCAGGGCTGGGGTCAACTTCATTACAATTAGAGAAAAATCATTCATGAAATGAAATGTCTCTACTATTTTCCCTCTGTAAAGTTTTTCATAATTGACTGAGTTGAAATGGAGCTGAGCCCAACCCTGCACCTGATACCTTAGCTAAGAGTCAGCCAATCTCTCTCATTATTTATGTGTGGCAGTAAGTCAGCTCTTGTTTTATAAAGAGCAATGTGTTGATTGATGCATTGCTGGGTGGATGCCCACATTTCACTGTTTCACCCCTGCAGTGTGTGTGTGCGTGCGTGCGTGCGGGCCGTGCCGTGCCATGCTGTGCGTGCGTGCGCATACGTGTATGTGAGAGAGGCGGTGAAAGAGAAGTTTGTCCGGATAAGAGCCTCAACTGAATGACTAGTATTGTTGTGCATTACCAAGCATTGGGCTCTATAGAGTACATTACCAAGCATTGGGCTCTATAGAGTACATTACCAAGCATTGGGCTCTATAGAGTACATTACCAAGCATTGGGCTCTATAGAGTACATTACCAAGCATTGGGCTCTATAGAGTACATTAACAAGCATTGGGCTCTATAGAGTACATTACAAGGCATTGGACTCTATGGAGTACATTACCAAGCATTGGGCTCTATGGACTACATTACCAAGCATTGGGCTCTATAGAGTACATTACCAAGCATTGGGCTCTATAGAGTACATTACAAAGCATTGGGCTCTATAGAGTACATTACCAAGCATTGGGCTCTATAGAGTACATTACCAAGCATTGGGCTCTATAGAGTACATTACAAGGCATTGGACTCTATGGAGTACATTACCAAGCATTGGGCTCTATGGAGTACATTGCCAAGCATTGGGCTCTATAGAGTACATTACCAAGCATTGTGTTCTATAGAGTACATTACAAAGCATTGGGCTCTATAGAGTACATTACCAAGCATTGGGCTCTATACAGTACATTACAAGGCATTGGGCTCTATAGAGTACATTACCAAGCATTGGGCTCTATAGAGTACATTACCAAGCATTGGGCTCTATAGAGTACATTACCAACATTCTCTCTATATAGGACTGGTAAATGTGGTAAATGTCTTAGGACACTATGGTCACATGGAAATGCTCAACAATGTGTAGCCATTCTAAACAATATAGCACATTGCATTTCATTTGGCACAATGGTCACTGCGCTAAAGCCAGATTGGTGGCATCATTTAGTCTCCTGCTCCTCTGATCTAGCCTTCTCCCCAGTCTACGCTGCTCTGTGGACCATACTTTAGGTGCCAGGTCATTTGTGCCTGCCTGCGTGCATGCGTACATGTGTGTGTGCCCGTGTATGCAACCTATTGCAATCAATATCTCTCTACACCACCTATATAATGTACAGTGTGATTTGCAACTATAGGACTGGTCACTGATTATTCTCTCTTCTCTCTCTCTCCTCTCTTTCTTTCCCTTTCTAGTGCCCGTGCTGTGCTGCCATGACAACCATGGCCCCTCCCCTCACGTTTCTCCTCCTTCTCCTCCGATTGGCTCACAGTTCTTTCCCAGAGGAGCCCGGTCCGCTCAGCTACGCTCCCTTAGAGGGTATGTGTCCTTCTCATTGTGTGTGTGTGTGTGTGTGTGTGTGTGTGTGTGTGTGTGTGTGTGTGTGTGTGTGTGTGTGTGTGTGTGTGTGTGTGTGTGTGTGTGTGTGTGTGTTTGCGCACGCATGTATACTGAGTATACAAAACATTAAGGACACCTGCTCTTTCTATGACAGACTGACCAGGTGAATCCAGAAGGATTTTTAATCCTTGAGACAATTGAGACATAGATTGTGTATGTGTGCCATTCAGAGTGTGAATGGGCAAGACAAAAAATGTAAGGGCCTTTGAACAGGGTACGGTGGTAGGTGCCAGTTGCACCGGTTTCAGTCAAGAACTGCAACGCTTCTGAATTTTTCACGCTCAACAGTTTCCCGTGTGTATCAAGAGTGGTCCTCCACCCAAAGGACATCCAGCCAACTTGACACAACTGTGGGAAGCATTGGAGTCAACATGGTTCAGCTTCCCCGTGGAATGCTTTCGACACTTTGTACAGTCCATGCCTTGACGAATTGAGGCTGTCTACTAAAAAGGAATGTATAGACCATTTCATTTTTCACATAAAAATAAGTTCCATTTGCAAAGTATTTCAAGAAACTGGAAAACATATTAAGCAAGTATTTGTATATTCCACAAGTATTATCAGATTAACTGTTTTGTACAGAAAATTATCAAACTCAAATTACAAATGCTGGTAAACACTCAAATACATTTAGTTTAAAAACAAAATCACAAAAGTGCGCTGGCCCTTTACTAGTCCTGAATTCGCGGACCGATATAGACGTCTTCAGCACGGTCATTATTTTTTGCTCATCCCCCCCATCAAAAAAAAACACAGCACCACCACCAAACTACTTCCTGCGGCTATGGATGCAACTCAATATTAGCAACGTGTTCTTAATGTTTGGTATACTCAGTGTGTGTATGTGTTTCTTTGGCCTGCATGCGTTTGTGTATGTATGGTATCTGTGCTGAATGACCCTTGGTGGATCTCAGTATTCCATCAGGACAGAAAGGTCAGGGGTCACAGCCTTGGTCTGGAGCTGTTTTCACACGAAACAACCGTGTCACAGAGATAGATTGCAGAAGCACTGGGAAATGTGTTTCTCCTTGAGTGTGTGAACAAAAGCTGTAATGCTCTCCCCTCCTCTCCTTTGATTTAATATTATGGAGCTGCAACCTGAGGTCATTGCTTTGTTGCTGTTTTACTGCATATCTGATTGAGCATCAACCTAGTTCAAGGGGAGGGGGGTGTGAGAGGTAGAGAGGTAGAGATGGAGGGAGAGAGCGAGACATGGGAGGACAGAGAAAAAAAGAGAGCGATCGAAGGAGGGAGGAGGTAGATAGTCAGAGAGGTGGAGATGGAAATAGAGAGTGGTGGAGATAGAGAGAGGGAGTGATGGAAGAGAGAGAGAGATTGAATAGAAGCAGAGGAGAGAGAGAGGGCAGAGCGTTTGGAGATACGTAGATGGATGGACGTGTATTATGTCGCTCCCTGCAGTCAAGGACAATGAGACAGGGGTCCCACTCAATCTCCTGAAGAGGAGTCCGTATGGAGATGTCCCTGTGTCCTCTCCACCTTCCCTGCAGTGTGTCCTGCTTGTCCTTCCATACTGTATGTGTCTGATCTATCCCCTCTCTTACCCTCCTGCAGTGTGTCCTGTCCTTCCATATTGTATGTGTCTGATCTATCCTCTCTTCCCCTCCTGCAGTGTGTCCTGTCCTTCCATACTGTATGTGTCTGATCTATCCCCTCTCTTCCCCTCCTGCAGTGTGTCCTGTCCTTCCATACTGTATGTGTCTGATCTATCCTCTCTTCCCCTCCTGCAGTGTGTCCTCTCCTTCCATACTGTATGTGTCTGATCTATCCTCTCTTCCCCTCCTGCAGTGTGTCCTGTCCTTCCATATTGTATGTGTCTGATCTATCCTCTCTTCCCCTCCTGCAGTGTGTCCTGTCCTTCCATACTGTATGTGTCTGATCTATCCTCTCTTCCCCTCCTGCAGTGTGTCCTGTCCTTCCATACTGTATGTGTCTGATCTATCCTCTCTTCCCCTCCTGCAGTGTGTCCTGTCCTTCCATACTGTATGTGTCTGATCTATCCTCTCTTCCCCTCCTGCAGTGTGTCCTGTCCTTCCATACTGTATGTGTCTGATCTATCCTCTCTTCCCCTCCTGCAGTGTGTCCTGTCCTTCCATATTGTATGTGTCTGATCTATCCTCTCTTCCCCTCCTGCAGTGTGTCCTGTCCTTCCATACTGTATGTGTCTGATCTATCCTCTCTTCCCCTCCTGCAGTGTGTCCTGTCCTTCCATACTGTATGTGTCTGATCTATCCTCTCTTCCCCTCCTGCAGTGTGTCCTGTCCTTCCATACTGTATGTGTCTGATCTATCCTCTCTTCCCCTCCTGCAGTGTGTCCTGTCCTTCCATACTGTATGTGTCTGATCTATCCTCTCTTCCCCTCCTGCAGTGTGTCCTGTCCTTCCATACTGTATGTGTCTGATCTATCCTCTCTTCCCCTCCTGCAGTGTGTCCTGTCCTTCCATACTGTATGTGTCTGATCTATCCTCTCTTCCCCTCCTGCAGTGTGTCCTGTCCTTCCATACTGTATGTGTCTGATCTATCCTCTCTTCCCCTCCTGCAGTGTGTCCTGTCCTTCCATACTGTATGTGTCTGATCTATCCTCTCTTCCCCTCCTGCAGTGTGTCCTGTCCTTCCATACTGTATGTGTCTGATCTATCCTCTCTTCCCCTCCTGCAGTGTGTCCTGTCCTTCCATATTGTATGTGTCTGATCTATCCTCTCTTCCCCTCCTGCAGTGTGTCCTGTCCTTCCATACTGTATGTGTCTGATCTATCCTCTCTTCCCCTCCTGCAGTGTGTCCTGTCCTTCCATACTGTATGTGTCTGATCTATCCTCTCTTCCCCTCCTGCAGTGTGTCCTGTCCTTCCATACTGTATGTGTCTGATCTATCCTCTCTTCCCCTCCTGCAGTGTGTCCTGTCCTTCCATACTGTATGTGTCTGATCTATCCTCTCTTTCCCTCCTGCAGTGTGTCCTGTCCTTCCATACTGTATGTGTCTGATCTATCCTCTCTTCCCCTCCTGCAGTGTGTCCTCTCCTTCCATACTGTATGTGTCTGATCTATCCTCTCTTCCCCTCCTGCAGTGTGTCCTGTCCTTCCATACTGTATGTGTCTGATCTATCCTCTCTTCCCCTCCTGCAGTGTGTCCTGTCCTTCCATACTGTATGTGTCTGATCTATCCTCTCTTCCCCTCCTGCAGTGTGTCCTGTCCTTCCATACTGTATGTGTCTGATCTATCCTCTCTTCCCCTCCTGCAGTGTGTCCTGTCCTTCCATACTGTATGTGTCTGATCTATCCTCTCTTCCCCTCCTGCAGTGTGTCCTGTCCTTCCATACTGTATGTGTCTGATCTATCCTCTCTTCCCCTCCTGCAGTGTGTCCTGTCCTTCCATACTGTATGTGTCTGATCTATCCTCTCTTCCCCTCCTGCAGTGTGTCCTGTCCTTCCATACTGTATGTGTCTGATCTATCCTCTCTTCCCCTCCTGCAGTGTGTCCTGTCCTTCCATACTGTATGTGTCTGATCTATCCTCTCTTCCCCTCCTGCAGTGTGTCCTGTCCTTCCATACTGTATGTGTCTGATCTATCCTCTCTTCCCCTCCTGCAGTGTGTCCTGTCCTTCCATACTGTATGTGTCTGATCTATCCTCTCTTCCCCTCCTGCAGTGTGTCCTCTCCTTCCATACTGTATGTGTCTGATCTATCCTCTCTTCCCCTCCTGCAGTGTGTCCTGTCCTTCCATACTGTATGTGTCTGATCTATCCTCTCTTCCCCTCCTGCAGTGTGTCCTGTCCTTCCATACTGTATGTGTCTGATCTATCCTCTCTTCCCCTCCTGCAGTGTGTCCTGTCCTTCCATACTGTATGTGTCTGATCTATCCTCTCTTCCCCTCCTGCAGTGTGTCCTGTCCTTCCATACTGTATGTGTCTGATCTATCCTCTCTTCCCCTCCTGCAGTGTGTCCTGTCCTTCCATACTGTATGTGTCTGATCTATCCTCTCTTCCCCTCCTGCAGTGTGTCCTGTCCTTCCATATTGTATGTGTCTGATCTATCCTCTCTTCCCCTCCTGCAGTGTGTCCTGTCCTTCCATATTGTATGTGTCTGATCTATCCTCTCTTCCCCTCCTGTAGTGTGTCCTGTCCTTCCATATTGTATGTGTCTGATCTATTTCCTCTCTTCCCCTCCTGCAGTGTGTCCTGTCCTTCCATATTGTATGTGTCTGATCTATCCTCTCTTCCCCTCCTGCAGTGTGTCCTGTCCTTCCATATTGTATGTGTCTGATCTATCCTCTCTTCCCCTCCTGCAGTGTGTCCTGTCCTTCCATACTGTATGTGTCTGATCTATCCTCTCTTCCCCTCCTGCAGTGTGTCCTGTCCTTCCATACTGTATGTGTCTGATCTATCCTCTCTTCCCCTCCTGCAGTGTGTCCTGTCCTTCCATACTGTATGTGTCTGATCTATCCTCTCTTCCCCTCCTGCAGTGTGTCCTGTCCTTCCATACTGTATGTGTCTGATCTATCCTCTCTTCCCCTCCTGCAGTGTGTCCTGTCCTTCCATACTGTATGTGTCTGATCTATCCTCTCTTCCCCTCCTGCAGTGTGTCCTGTCCTTCCATATTGTATGTGTCTGATCTATCCTCTCTTCCCCTCCTGCAGTGTGTCCTGTCCTTCCATACTGTATGTGTCTGATCTATCCTCTCTTCCCCTCCTGCAGTGTGTCCTGTCCTTCCATATTGTATGTGTCTGATCTATCCTCTCTTTCCCTCCTGCAGTGTGTCCTGTCCTTCCATACTGTATGTGTCTGATCTATCCTCTCTTCCCCTCCTGCAGTGTGTCCTGTCCTTCCATACTGTATGTGTCTGATCTATCCTCTCTTCCCCTCCTGCAGTGTGTCCTGTCCTTCCATACTGTATGTGTCTGATCTATCCTCTCTTCCCCTCCTGCAGTGTGTCCTGTCCTTCCATATTGTATGTGTCTGATCTATCCTCTCTTCCCCTCCTGCAGTGTGTCCTGTCCTTCCATACTGTATGTGTCTGATCTATCCTCTCTTCCCCTCCTGCAGTGTGTCCTGTCCTTCCATACTGTATGTGTCTGATCTATCCTCTCTTACCCTCCTGCAGTGTGTCCTGTCCTTCCATACTGTATGTGTCTGATCTATCCTCTCTTACCCTCCTGCAGTGTGTCCTGTCCTTCCATACTGTATGTGTCTGATCTATCCTCTCTTCCCCTCCTGCAGTGTGTCCTGTCCTTCCATACTGTATGTGTCTGATCTATCCTCTCTTCCCCTCCTGCAGTGTGTCCTGTCCTTCCATACTGTATGTGTCTGATCTATCCTCTCTTCCCCTCCTGCAGTGTGTCCTGTCCTTCCATACTGTATGTGTCTGATCTATCCTCTCTTCCCCTCCTGCAGTGTGTCCTGTCCTTCCATACTGTATGTGTCTGATCTATCCTCTCTTCCCCTCCTGCAGTGTGTCCTGTCCTTCCATACTGTATGTGTCTGATCTATCCTCTCTTCCGCCTTTCTCACTTTTTCACTCTTCCCCTCCTAGCTTTTTTTTTAATCCTTCCCCTGTAATGTAATGATAGAGTATAAACAACCCTTTCTTTTGCTCTCTCGTCCTTCTTCTCAGTGGTGAGGAGGTATCCTGTGTTTGTGGGTAGAGCTCATCGTTCCTCTCAGAGACAGGAGCTGCACATTCAGACAGTGCTCCAGGTCAACCGCACTCTCTACATAGGAGCCAGGTAATAATCAGAAACTGCCTGTATCCTACCGTACACACTGTACACAGTACCCTACCGTACACACTGTACAGAGTACCCTACCGTACACACTGTACAGAGTACCCTACCATACACACTGTACAGAGTACCCTACCATACACACTGTACAGAGTACCCTACCATACACACTGTACAGAGTACCCTACCGTACACACTGTACAGAGTACCCTACCATACACACTGTACAGAGTACCCTACCATACACACTGTACAGAGTACCCTACCGTACACACTGTACAGAGTACCCTACCATACACACTGTACAGAGTACCCTACCATACACACTGTACAGAGTACCCTACCGTACACACTGTACAGAGTACCCTACCATACACACTGTACAGAGTACCCTACCATACACACTGTACAGAGTACCCTACCGTACACACTGTACAGAGTACCCTACCATACACACTGTACAGAGTACCCTACCATACACACTGTACAGAGTATCCTACCGTACACACTGTACACAGTACCCTACCGTACACACTGTACAGAGTACCCTACCGTACACACTGTACAGAGTACCCTACCATACACACTGTACAGAGTACCCTACCATACACACTGTACAGAGTACCCTACCATACACACTGTACACAGTACCCTACCGTACACACTGTACAGAGTACCCTACCGTACACACTGTACAGAGTACCCTACCGTACACAGTACCCTACCGTACACACTGTACAGAGTACCCTACCGTACACAGTACCCTACCGTACACACTGTACACAGTACCCTACCGTACACACTGTACAGAGTACCCTACCGTACACACTGTACAGAGTACCCTACCATACACACTGTACAGAGTACCCTACCGTACACACTGTACAGAGTACCCTACCATACACACTGTACAGAGTACCCTACCATACACACTGTACAGAGTATCCTACCGTACACACTGTACACAGTACCCTACCGTACACACTGTACAGAGTACCCTACCGTACACACTGTACAGAGTACCCTACCATACACACTGTACAGAGTACCCTACCATACACACTGTACAGAGTACCCTACCATACACACTGTACACAGTACCCTACCGTACACACTGTACAGAGTACCCTACCGTACACACTGTACAGAGTACCCTACCGTACACAGTACCCTACCGTACACACTGTACAGAGTACCCTACCGTACACAGTACCCTACCGTACACACTGTACACAGTACCCTACCGTACACACTGTACAGAGTACCCTACCGTACACACTGTACAGAGTACCCTACCATACACACTGTACAGAGTACCCTACCATACACACTGTACACAGTACCCTACCGTACACACTGTACAGAGTACCCTACCGTACACACTGTACACAGTACCCTACCGTACACACTGTACACAGTACCCTACCGTACACACTGTACAGAGTACCCTACCGTACACACTGTACAGAGTACCCTACCGTACACAGTACCCTACCGTACACACTGTACAGAGTACCCTACCGTACACACTGTACAGAGTACCCTACCATACACACTGTACACAGTACCCTACCGTACACACTGTACAGAGTACCCTACCGTACACACTGTACACAGTACCCTACCGTACACACTGTACAGAGTACCCTACCGTACACACTGTACAGAGTACCCTACCGTACACACTGTACACAGTACCCTACCATACACACTGTACACAGTACCCTACCGTACACAGTACCCTACCATACACACTGTACACAGTACCCTACCGTACACACTGTACAGAGTACCCTACCGTACACACTGTACAGAGTACCCTACCGTACACACTGTACACAGTACCCTACCGTACACACTGTACACAGTATATAGTTGTTTCATGATCAAATACACTGTAAAAGACTGAAAACGTCTTTGTTTTTCTCCTGTTGTCTGTGTTTGTAAAACAGAGATGATCTATACAGAGTGGAGCTGGACAATATGTCAGGGGATGAAATCTTCTACAGCAAGGTGAGACAGACAGACAGACAGACAAAGTGTATGACCTCACTGATGTAACAAACACCTCTGATTAAATCAGATCCCAGTATGATTGTAACCCTCTGGTCATGTCATTTTGTGGTCCTCTGCTAGAAGCGGACGTGGGAATCCAATAAGAATGACATTCGAGTCTGCAGGATGAAGGGCAAACATGAGGTTAGTTCCCATCTCTAGCCCAGAGGGCAGCGTATGTCAGTGGTTACTCACAGAAAAAAAACTTGACTACAGTGTGTTGGGGGTGCTGTGGGGTTATCCATTCTAGTAATCCCAATGACATGTTGTCCTGCGGTGAGAATGTGATACCTGCAACTGATCTGAGTGATGAGTAATATGGGGTGATACGATCAGTGAATAATGGAGGCCTAAGAGATAAAGGAGAGAGGGAGGATAGAAAGAGAAATATTTTACTTTTATCTGTCTTATTGGCAGAGAGGGAAGAAAGAAAGAGAGAGAGAGTGAGGGGAAGAGAAGAAGGCAGAGAGAGGGAGTGAGAGGGAAGAGAAGAAGAGAGAGAGTGAGGGGAAGAGAAGAAGGCAGAGAGAGTGAGTGAGAGGGAAGAGAAGAAGAGAGAGAGTGAGGGGAAGAGAAGAAGGCAGAGAGAGTGAGTGAGAGGGAAGAGAAGAAGAGAGTGAGTGAGGGGAAGAGAAGAAGAGAGAGAGTGAGGGGAAGAGAAGAAGGCAGAGAGTGAGTGAGGGGAAGAGAAGAAGAGAGAGAGTGAGGGGAAGAGAAGAAGGCAGAGAGAGTGAGTGAGGGGGAAGAGAAGAAGAGAGTGAGTGAGGGGAAGAGAAGAAGAGAGAGAGTGAGGGGAAGAGAAGAAGGCAGAGAGAGTGAGTGAGAGGGAAGAGAAGAAGAGAGTGAGTGAGGGGAAGAGAAGAAGAGAGTGAGTGAGGGGAAGAGAAGAAGAGAGTGAGTGAGGGGAAGAGAAGAAGGCAGAGAGAGTGAGTGAGAGGGAAGAGAAGAAGAGAGAGAGTGAGGGGAAGAGAAGAAGGCAGAGAGAGTGAGTGAGAGGGAAGAGAAGAAGAGAGTGAGGGGAAAGAGAAGAAGTGGGGGAGGAGGAGAGAGAAAATTGGGGAAGGAGAAAAGAGGGAGAGAGGGAGAGAATGAGATGGCGGTGTCACACAGCCCTGGGGTAGACCATGGAAATCAGGATGGAAGGGAGATAGGGAGAGAGAGGGAGAGAGCAATCAGTGGAGTAAGCACTTGAGATATATAAATAGAGGTAGAAGACCAAACAGTCACAGATAAAAGGAGAGATAGAGAGACAGAGGAAGGTAAAGAGGAAGAGCGTGGGAGAGAGAAAGAGTTGTGTGACATTAAGGTTGACAGATGAAAGGGAAAGAAAAAAAAGAGAAAGTAACAACATCAAAGGTGTTTGACATCAAAAGTGGAGAGAGACAAAGACAGACAGAGTTGAGTTTTTAGAAAAACCTTTATTTTATACTTAATAATGAACACAAATATTGGCACACTGTGACTTTTCAGAAATTAAGCAACAAATGTGTCATTCCTAAATAAAAATAAATTAAATAAAAAAACATATACGTTCAACTCATTTCATTGACAAAAAATAGTTTCCCCTCCTCCACAAAACATACCGCTCCTTCATAAGCCCACTTCTCCTCAAACAATGGGAGATGTTTTACAGCCGAGAAGAACTCAAAATCCACTTTTATGCTCACTTTGACTAATCCTTTAAAAACACATCTTACAACCTGCTCATAACCCCTGCGTGTCTATTTTATGTTTCCTACTCAGAAAAATGGCCATCTTAGCTTGTCCCTGTCACGTGTGCGCCCTCTCCGGCCTCTAGGTCACCAGGCTGCTCGTTATGGCGCACCTGCGTGTCATCACTCACCTGGACTCCATCACTTCCCTGATTACCTTCCCTATATATGTCACTCCCTTTGCTTCCTTCCCCAGGTGTTATTGTTTCGGTGTCATGTCTGTGCATTGTTCGTGGTCTCTTGTTTTGTATTATGTTATGTTTATTTATTAAAACACTCCCTGAACTTGCTTCCCAACTCTTAGCGCACTCGTTACAGTCCCCCCAAAATGTTTTAATAGTTGACATTTTCTTTTCTGTTGCTTACTATAGTGAAACCCCAAAATAAAAACAGTGTTATTGAAAATCTCCCCTACAGCTGTCAACAAAGACTCCAGCATTTCAAAGAGGCTTTATCCTCTCACACTCCATAAAACAGTGAAACATTTTTTCTCTTATGTTACAAAAAGGACATCCATCTCCAATATCTGAGTTAATAACAGATACAAAAGCATTAACTGCAATAATGCCATGCAAAACCCTCCATTGCATGTCACTAGTGGCCTTTTGTAATGGTGGCTTGTACAGTGCTCTCCATGCTGGCTTTACCCTGTCATCAAGGCCCAGTTTTACCCTCCAAGGAGTGTCTTTTCTATGTTTCAATTTATCTTTATTCAAATCCTTGACACACCCCCTCTATAAAAGTCTTTCCCGTTCACCTCATCCAAACCCACCTCTTCCAACCCTCTCAAATCCAGTAATAACACCTTTCTTTCTGACTCTGGGATGTTGGGTGTAATCCCTAGTCTTGGAAATGAGACGTCTTCATGTTGTACCTTCTTCTTATGATTATTAAGCAGAGCCTTCCTGCAGCTTTCCAGCAGTTGTCCGACAATTCTTTCCGACCTCACCCCCAAATATTCAGCCACCCGTCACCCGGTTTTACAGCATTAATTAACACCACCTCTGTAATTAAACGTCACTGCCTGGTATGGCAACTGCTCGGTCTCCGAATGCAAGGCACTACAGAGGGTAGTGCGAACGGCCCAGTACATCACTGGGGCCAAGCTTCCTGCCAACCAGGACCTCTATACCAGGCAGTGTCAGAGGAAGGCCCTAAAAATTGTCAAAGACTCCAGCCAACCTAGTCATAGACTGTTCTCTGCTACCGCACGGTAAGCGGTACTGGAGCGCCAAGTCTAGGTCCAAGAGGCTTCTAAACAGCTTCTACCCCCAAGCCATAAGACTCCTGAACATCTAGTCAAATGGCTACCCAGACTATTTGCATTGCCCCCCCCCCCTCCCCCACACCACTGCCACTCTCTGTTGTCATTATGCATAGTCACTTTAATAACTCTACCTACATGTACATATTACCTCAACTAACCGGTGCCCCCTCTGTATATATTGTTATTTTACTGCTGCTCTTTAACTACTTGTTACTTTTATCTCTTAACTGTATTTTTTTAACTGCTCTGTTGGTTAGGGGCTTGTAAGTAAGCATTTCACTGTAAGGTCTACACCTGTTGTATTCGGCGCATGTGACTAATACAGTTTGATTTGATAAACAATGATCAGAAAATCCCACTGGGGTTATCACACTTGATTTGCAGACCTGAGATTGATGCTCAAAACAATAAAACCTATCTAACCTGGTCAGAGAGATGGTGTTCTCTCTCACATGGGCCCATGTGTTCTGTCTCCTACCTCCATGTTGGCTCCAAACATCACAGTGTTACAATAAAACCTATCTAACCTAGTCAGAGAGATGGTGTTCTCTCTCACATTAGACCATGTGTTCTGTCTCCTGCCTCCATGTTGGCTCCAAACATCACACAGTGTTACAATAAAACCTATCTAACCTGGTCAGAGAGATGGTGTTCTCTCTCACATTAGACCATGTGTTCTGTCTCCTACCTCCATGTTGGCTCCAAACATCACACAGTGTTACAATAAAACCTATCTAACCTGGTCAGAGAGATGGTGTTCTCTCTCACATTAGACCATGTGTTCTGTCTCCTACCTCCATGTTGGCTCCAAACATCACACAGTGTTACAATAAAACCTATCTAACCTGGTCAGAGAGATGGTGTTCTCTCTCACATTAGACCATGTGTTCTGTCTCCTGCCTCCATGTTGGCTCCAAACATCACACAGTGTTACAATAAAACCTATCTAACCTGGTCAGAGAGATGGTGTTCTCTCTCACATTAGACCATGTGTTCTGTCTCCTGCCTCCATGTTGGCTCCAAACATCACACAGTGTTACAATAAAACCTATCTAACCTGGTCAGAGAGATGGTGTTCTCTCTCACATTAGACCATGTGTTCTGTCTCCTACCTCCATGTTGGCTCCAAACATCACACAGTGTTACAATAAAACCTATCTAACCTGGTCAGAGAGATGGTGTTCTCTCTCACATTAGACCATGTGTTCTGTCTCCTACCTCCATGTTGGCTCCAAACATCACACAGTGTTACAATAAAACCTATCTAACCTGGTCAGAGAGATGGTGTTCTCTCTCACATTAGACCATGTGTTCTGTCTCCTACCTCCATGTTGGCTCCAAACATCACACAGTGTTACAATAAAACCTATCTAACCTGGTCAGAGAGATGGTGTTCTCTCTCACATTAGACCATGTGTTCTGTCTCCTGCCTCCATGTTGGCTCCAAACATCACACAGTGTTACAATAAAACCTATCTAACCTGGTCAGAGAGATGGTGTTCTCTCTCACATTAGACCATGTGTTCTGTCTCCTGCCTCCATGTTGGCTCCAAACATCACACAGTGTTACAATAAAACCTATCTAACCTGGTCAGAGAGATGGTGTTCTCTCTCACATTAGACCATGTGTTCTGTCTCCTACCTCCATGTTGGCTCCAAACATCACACAGTGTTACAATAAAACCTATCTAACCTGGTCAGAGAGATGGTGTTCTCTCTCACATTAGACCATGTGTTCTGTCTCCTACCTCCATGTTGGCTCCAAACATCACAGTGTTACATTAAAACCTATCTAACCTGGTCAGAGAGATGGTGTTCTCTCTCACATTAGACCATGTGTTCTGTCTCCTACCTCCATGTTGGCTCCAAATATCACACAGTGTTACAATAAAACCTATCTAACCTGGTCAGAGAGATGGTGTTCTCTCTCACATTAGACCATGTGTTCTGTCTCCTACCTCCATGTTGGCTCCAAACATCACACAGTGTTACATTAAAACCTATCTAACCTGGTCAGAGAGATGGTGTTCTCTCTCACATTAGACCATGTGTTCTGTCTCCTACCTCCATGTTGGCTCCAAACATCACACAGTGTTACAATAAAACCTATCTAACCTGGTCAGAGAGATGGTGTTCTCTCTCACATTAGACCATGTGTTCTGTCTCCTACCTCCATGTTGGCTCCAAACATCACACAGTGTTACAATAAAACCTATCTAACCTGGTCAGAGAGATGGTGTTCTCTCTCACATTAGACCATGTGTTCTGTCTCCTACCTCCATGTTGGCTCCAAACATCACACAGTGTTACAATAAAACCTATCTAACCTGGTCAGAGAGATGGTGTTCTCTCTCACATTAGACCATGTGTTCTGTCTCCTGCCTCCATGTTGGCTCCAAACATCACACAGTGTTACAATAAAACCTATCTAACCTGGTCAGAGAGATGGTGTTCTCTCTCACATTAGACCATGTGTTCTGTCTCCTACCTCCATGTTGGCTCCAAACATCACACAGTGTTACAATAAAACCTATCTAACCTGGTCAGAGAGATGGTGTTGTCTCTCACATTAGACCATGTGTTCTGTCTCCTACCTCCATGTTAAATCACTGACCGTTAAGTGCAGTTAAAATCCCCAGCAAGAAATACATGATCCTTAGTCTTACATTTCTCAATGGTGTTTGATAATGTCTCTATAAAACATACCCTCTCAACAAATGTATTAAACATATAGCGATGTTTTCATACCTTACTCTAACTTTTAATAACCTCCCCTCAACTATCTCCTCAACCTCACATGACAAAGGCAAAAACCCTTCTGAGAACAAGATGGCCACACCCCGACTTTTTGAGCTTCTATGACTACACCACTGCTCCCCTCCACACACTCCTTTTGCCACATAAATTCATTTTCAATATTACTATGCGTTTCTTGTAGAAAACGTATCTTACTCTTCATTAAGTCATACTGTCGCCCCATTTACGTTCAAAGTAGAAATCTTAAAACTGCTCATGGCTGAGAAAAAAACATACGGAGGATTGCTGAGTTAAGGCTGCGACTGAACTCTTTCATTTCCTTTAGAATTTAAGTCACTTGTCACTCTAGTGACAACTTTCAAGAGTCAACCGATTTCAGCTTGTCAAACCTCCCCCGTTAATTTTTACATCAGAACCTTTGCTGATTCAATAAACAAATCACTTTCAGGAAAAAAATATGTTACATTATAATCCTGCATATATTTCTTCCTTTTTGTCAATTTCAAAAATGATTTTAACAATCCCATACCTCCCTTCCACCCCATTTCTCTCGCAATTTTGTTGTGATGCGTAAAATGACTCACTCTCGCTATCCTCGTCAGAGGAAAACCCACCATCTCTATCTGTTTATCCTCAACTGATTTATCAATGTCTACCTTCATCACCTCTTAAATTCTTCCTCTTAATCCTGGGTACTTTGAAAACAGCTGCTTCATTTTCCATTGTTTCAATCTCCTCTTGAACTCCACTTTCATTTTCCAGCACCGACTCTGCGAAGCCAATCGCAGTCGCAGTCTCACCGGCTATTTACCCTCCCTTTTTACTCTGATCCACCACAATTTCCCCCGTAGCCACACCGCTCTCCTTTCCTACTTTTCCAACCAAATCTACCCACCTTCTCCCTTCACATGTTCATCCCTTCGCGATGGTGCATTACCTGCTACCGGGCTCTGCGCGCTCGTTCTCGGGACAATAACTTACCAAATGCCTCTCATCGACAGCCAAAACGTTTCATTTATTTAGTAGAAGCGTATAACACAATCAAATCTGTGAATCTTAAAACTGAAAGCTAAATTCAGTGTGTCAGTATCCTTCTTTAAAATCATGTGCACTTGTCTCCTATGAGACACGACATGTTTCAGCAAAGGAGATTTGCATCCAAGAAATAACCGTTTTTATTGTAGATACAAGTTGACCATGACGAGATAACTCGCTCCAACACTTAATCTCTAACAAATGGTGGCACGTTTGAAAGTATAACTTTCTTCGCCGGATTCATAAGAGGAAATAACGACGTCTGTGTATCCCGCAATACAACACCACTCTCAACTGTCGTATTCATCTTTTCAGTGGAATCTAAGAATATCAATACATTTGAGGCTGATTTTATGCTATTTTACCCAATGCGCCAACAGCTGAGCTACGTTCTTCCACCGAACATCCTGGCGTAGCAGGAATCTTTACTCCATGCCGCCGACTACGTTTTTCAAAACCCAACTCTCCACGAGTGACCATTGTAACCAGCCCCATTTGCTGGTTGTGCCTTCGAGAAAAACAACATCAACTATACATATTTAGTGACTATTAGCCAAAGATAACCATAAATCAACTAAAGTAATCAATAGATGTATACACACTGGGACGGCAGGTACCCTAGTGCGTTGGACTAGTAACCGAAAGGTTGCTGGATCGAATCCCCGAGCTGACAAGGTGAATATCTGTCCTTGTGCAAGGCAGTTAACCCACTGTTCCCCGGGCGCCGAAGACGTGGATGTCGACTATGGCAGGCCCCTGCACCTCTCTGATTCAGAGGGGTTGGGTTAAATGCGTAAGATGCATTCAGTTGTACAACTGACTAGGTATCCCCCTTTCCTTTCCCAATAGAGTGAACAAAAATTCAGTCGCTCCTGCTTTCTTGACTCATATAGCCATAATATGGCATTTGAAATTTCTATATTTTTGGGATCTTCTGAGTGTAATGTTTACTGTTAACTTGTATTGTTTATTTCACTTTTGTTTTATCTACTTCACTTACTTTGGCAATGTTAACATGTGTTTCCCATGCCAAGAAAGCCCTTAAATTGAATTGAGAGAGAGAGATAGAGAGAGAGACTAGAGAACATGGAGAGATTCTTCTAGTTCCCATGATGAACCCCATGGGAACTCCTAAAGAGGGAATGTTGTGTTGAGTCATTTGGTGAGTCATGCTAGAAGATGTGTTGTTATACAGTACACCGAGATACAGCTGAACAGTATGTTGTGTGTCATTTCCTGAAGGCTTTCCTGAGTGGTTGTTTTCACTTAAGCCATGGCTTAGTTCAGCCCAGCTCAGCATACTGAATTCCAGCCATGAAGTTAACCAGACCAGTTCTATAGCCTATGTAACGGGGTGTGCTGCTAACAGCTCCATACTGGGCTTAAACCAGTGATCCTCTGATTCACAACACATGTGACCGCCCTCCTTGACAACATGCAAACCGATTGAGCCATACAAAAGGCACCCCTTGAATAGCTCCATCGGCGAGTGAGCTTTCGGTATATTCTTAACTCTATTACATGTATCTACACTAAGGAGTATTTATTCATTACTTTTGTCATATGGATATGACATTAAAGTCATTTCTCTGCCTAACCCTTTGAGGAGTGGGTTTGAAAGATAAACACACTTGTATGCACACACACACACTTACAGTACTTCTCTGACTCTCCCGTCATTTCTCAACCTTTCTTATCTCTTTCTTCAGGAGGAGTGTCGTAACTTCATCAAGGTGTTGTTGAGTCAACATGAAGGACTGTTTGTGTGTGGAACCAATGCCTTCAACCCTTTGTGTGCCAACTACACTGTGAGTATCTGTCTATTCAAATCAATTCAATGAAGCTTTATTGGCATGTGTGTACGTGTTCATATGGACAATTGTGTGTGTAACAGAGAGACTCTTTGGAGATGGTGGGAGAGACGGTCAGTGGGATGGCTCGGTGCCCGTATGACCCCAGACACGCCAACGTGGCTCTGTTCGCAGGTACAGTAGTTTCTAACTTTCATTATTTTTCAATATATTAGGAAGTAATGACATAGGTATTTTTACTAGGACTGTAATGTTCAGGGGAAATCATTCAGATGGAAAATCAATCTAGACTGGAGCTGTGAGGAGGAACTTGACTGTGCTTGTACTGATGATAAATACATGTTCTGTGTGTTCTCTCTTTCTCTCTTTCTCTCTCTCTCTCTCTTTCTCTCTCTCTGTCTCACTCTCTTGCTCTCCCTGTCTTTCTCTTTCTCTCTCTTTCTCTCCCTGTCTCTTTCTCTCTCTCTCTCTCTCTCTCTCTTACTCTCTCTCTCTCGCTTTCTCTTTCCCTCTGTCTATCTCTTTCTCTCTCTCAGAGGGCAGTCTCTTCACTGGTACTGTAACAGACTTCCTGGCGATTGATGCTGTGATCTATCGTAGCCTAGGCGACAGCCCCGCTCTCCGCACCGTCAAACACGACTCCAAATGGTTCAGAGGTACACTGAGATGACGTGCTTGCATGTGAGTGAATGGGCCGAACACTTCTCCAGAGGTGAAGAACTCCCAATGTTTCCTTAGATCACATAAACACTGCAGGGTAACCCAAACACTCTACCTTTGACTTCAACTGTAAGTATTCGTATCCCTGAGTCAAGACTTTGTAGAAGTACATTTAGCAGAGATTACAGCTGTACGTTTTTCTGGGTAAATCTGGGCTTTTTACACCTGGAATGTGCCAAACATTTGCCAATTATTCATTTCAAATTCTTTAAGTTCTTTAAAATTCGTTGTTGATCATTGCTAGACAACCATTTTCAGGTCTTGCCATAGATTTTCAAGCAGATTTAAGTCAAAACTACCACTCAGTGTCACGATCGTGAGGAGAGACGGACCACGGCACAGCGTGATTGGAGTTCCACATTTTAGTGAAACTTAAACAAACCAAGAAACAAACAACGACTGTGAAGTACCGTAGTGCTACATGCACTCACTCAAAACAATATCCCACAAAACACAGGTGGGAAAAAGGCTACCTAAATATGATCCCCAATTAGAGGCAACTAATTGGGAACCATACAAGTCACCAACATAGAAATACAATGACTAGAACACCCCCCCTAGTCACGCTCTGACCTAAACACCATAGAGAACCAAGGGCTTTCTATGGTCAGAGCGTGACACTCAGGAATATTCAGTGTCTTCTTGGTAATCAACTCCAGTGTAGATTTGACCTTGTGTTTTAGGTTATTGTCCTGCTGAAAGGTGAATTCATCTCCCAGTATCTGGAGGAAAGCAGACTGAAACAGGCTTTCCTCTAGGATTTCCCCCAAACATAACACTTTGTATTCAGGACAAAAATCGAACTGCTTTGCCACATTTTTTATAGTATTACTTTAGTGCCTTGTTGGTAGAGCATGGTGTTTGCAATGCCAGCATGGTGTGTGCAACGCCAGGGTTGTGGGTTCGATTCCCACGGGGGGCCAGTACAAAAAAATGAAAAAAATAAATGATGAAATGTATGCATTCACTACTGTATGTCGCTCTGGATAAGAGCGTCTGCTAAATGACTAAAATGTAAAAAAAAAAATGTAAACGTCTAACAGGATGCATGTTTTTGAATAATTTTATTATGTTCAAGCTTCCTCTTTTCACTCTGTAATTTAGGTAAGTAGTGTGGAGTAACTTCAATGTTGTTGATCCATCCTCAGTTTTCACCTATCACAGCCATTAAACTCTGTAACTGCTTTAAAGTCACCATTGGCCTATAGCTGAATTCCCTAAGCGGATTCCTTCCTCTCCGGCAACTGAGTTAGGAAGGACACCTGTATCTTTGTGTAATTAATAACTTCACAATGCTCAAATGAATATTCAATGTCTGGTTTATTATTTTTACCCATCTGGCAGTAGCTTCTCTCTTCATTGCGAGGCATTGGAAAACCTCCCTGGTCTTTGCGGTTTAATCTGTGGTTGAAATGCACTGCTCAACTGAGGAGTACAGAGATGAGGCATTCATTCAAAAATCATGTTAAACACTATTATTACACACCGAGTGAGTCCATGCAATTTATTATGTGACTTGTTAAGCACATTTTTACTCCTGAACCTATTTAGGGTTGACATAACAAAGGGTTGAATACTTATTCACTCAAGACATTTCAGATTTTCATTTAATTTCATAATTCATTTTAGAAAATGTATGAAAATATGATTCCACTTTGACATTTTGGGGTATTGTGTGTAGGCCAGTGACAAAAAACAAATCAAAATTTAATCAAGAAAATGTGGAAAAAGTCAAGGGGTATGAGTACTTTATTGAGGCACTGTACTGTATGTCTCTCTCTATAATGTGTGGGAATACATGGGAACAGATTGCCTGGTGTTTTTACAGTATTTTATGTCCAACAATGATTATTATTATTGTAATAAAAAATGTAAATAAAACCCCCAGGCCAAATTCGGACGGCGGCCTGCCAGTTGGTCAACCCTGCTGTAGGTGCCAGGTTAGATGTACTGTTTTCTGTCAAATCAGAGAGGACGAGACCAACGGATATAGGACATAAAATCTCCTTCAGAGAAAAACATAGTGTGGAACCCTGGAGGTCAGAGACAGAGATGAATAAATAACTGCTCTGTCCTTGGCACTGATGATAAATTTAACAGGACATGAATGCTGAATGGCTGACCCCAGAGAGCGGTGGACATGCTGATGTGCTGCTTGTTGGTACAGAGGTGTAAATATGGAGCTGTGTTGGTGCTCTCCCTGAGGGATTCATCTGTAGTATGTGTGGAAGGGGTGTGTGTCTGTGTGTAACGGTCTGTATGTGCGTGTGTGTATGTGTGTATAACGGCGTATACCTGTTCTGTCTCTCAGAGCCCTTCTTTGTGAGTGCAGTTGAGTGGGGGCCTCACGTCTACTTCTTCTTCAGAGAAATGGCCATGGAGTTCCATCACCTGGAGAAGGTACACACACACACGCACACACACACACACACACACACACACACACACACACACACACACACACACACACACACACACACACACACACGGAATTCCACCTCCTTGAGGGGATAAGGTGGACAGAGTCCATGGGATTTGCACATTATACAGTGCATTGCCTCGTGTGTGTTTGTGTGCAGGTGATGGTATCTCGTGTGGCGCGGGTGTGCAAAGGGGACATGGGTGGCTCTCAGAGGGTGTTGGAGAAACAGTGGACATCGTTCCTGAAGGCCAGACTGAACTGTTCTGTCCCAGGAGACTCCCACTTCTATTTCAACCTGCTCCACGCCACCAGCCCCATACTCAACATGAACGGCAGAGACGTCATACTGGGACTGTTCTCTACACCGCCCAACAGGTACACACACGTGTACACACGCACACAATCTTGCATGAATGCACCCCCCCCCATTTTCTGATACGTATTTAATCATCTTACCCCCTTTAACCCTCTCTCTCTCTCTCTCTCTCTCTCTCTCTCTCTCTCTCTCTCTCTCTCTCTCTCTCTCTCTCAGTATCCCAGGGTCTGCAGTGTGTGTGTTTGACATGCAGCAGTTGGCCAGGGTGTTTGAGGGAAGATTCAAGGAGCAGAAATCTCCAGAATCCATCTGGACACCCGTGCCTGACGAGCTTGTGCCCAAACCCAGGTATGCAGTACATTGGACTTGTACTGATATTGATTGTGTAACTGACTGGTTCTTCATGATTCTGATCCTTTTTTGGTCCGTCTCCTCTCTCTGTAGGCCGGGTGGCTGTGCGGTGCAGGGGTCTCCGTTCAGTTCGTCTAAATCTCTGCCGGATGAAGTGCTGAACTTTGTAAAGACTCATCCCTTGATGGACGAGACCATACCCTTGGTTGGGCACAGACCTTGGGTCGTCAAGACTATGGGCAGGTATGGCTAAGGATACCCATGGCTACCACTGATTGTTCACGGTTTGCCCTACGTTCTGAAATTGAGCTCTCTCCTCTCTCTCCCTCTCCCTCCCTCCCTCTCTCTCTCTCTCTCTCTCTCTCTCTCTCTCTCTGTCTCTCTCTCCCTCTCTATTTCTCTCTCTATTTCTCCCCCTCCCTCTCCCTCCCTCCCTCCCTCCCTCTCTCTCTCTCTCTCCCTCCCTCCATCTCGCTCTCCAGGTACCAGTTGACAGCAATGGTGGTGGACACAGAGGCTGGTCCCCATAGGAACCATACAGTGTTGTTCCTGGGCTCCACACGAGGGACCGTCCTGAAATTCCTCATCCTCCCCAGCGGAGAAAACTATCCCACACACAGCAGTGTGTTTCTGGAGGAGGTGGAGGGATTCAACCCTGAGAAGTGAGTACAGGAAGGGAGTTTGGCCACGATCCCTTGTGTTCGCTGCAGTCCGGTGTTTTGTCAGGTCATTATTGAGGAGATTAACTGTTCTACTCACAATTCTTGTTGCTGCATTGTTTTCAAAGTCTCTCTGATGTGATCACCCTGATGTGAATCCCTACATTTCTCTGTTGTAACAATCGAAATCAATGAAAATACTCCAAGGATCTCTTTTTCTCTGTCTCTCTGTATCTGTCTCTCTCTCTCCTTCATCCCTATCACCCTCTCTCCTTCTATCCCTCCCTCCCTTTATCTCTCCCCCTCCACCCCTCCCTCTACCCCTCTCTCTCTCCCTCCCTCTCTCCCTCTATTTCCCTATCCCTCCTTCCCTCCCTCTCTCCTTCTATCCCTCTCCCCCTGTCTCCTTCCATCCCTCTCTCCTTTCATCCATCCCTCCCTCCCTCAATCTATCCCTCCCCATCTCCCTCTCTCCTTCCCTCCCTCCTTCTGTCCGTCCCTCTCTCTCTCTCTCTCTCCCTCTCTCTCTCTCTCTCTCTCTCTCTCTCTCTCTCTGTCTCTCTCTCTCTCTCTCTCTCTCTCTCCCTCCCTCTTTCCTCTCTCCTTCCACCCCTCTCCCCCTCTCTCCTTCCTTTATCCCTCCCTCCCTCCCTTCATCCCTCCCTCCCTCCATCCCTTCCTTCATCCCTCCCTCCCTCCATCCCTCCCTCCCTCCCTCCATCCCTCCCTCCGTCTCTAGGTGTGGAGAGGACTCTGTCCAGGCCAGACAGTTGTTGTTTCTGTCTCTGGATCGTCCAAGTCACACTCTGCTGCTGGCCTTCCCTTCCTGTCTGGTCAGACTGCCCACAGCACGCTGCCACCTACACTCACGCTGCATGAAGTGAGTAACACACACACACACACACACACACACACACACACACACACACACACACACACACACACACACACACACACACACACACACCATCTCAACCATCTCAACCATCTCCATCAGGCTGATCAGATCTCCGTGTGTGTATAGGAGCTGTCTGACCTCCAGAGATCCCTACTGTGGCTGGACCAGAGGCAGCACCTGCTCCTTCCTCAGACCAGGCACGCGGTGAGAAAGCTCCCCGTAGCTTTATCCAGTTGATTGTGTGTTCAACTGTAGATGTCAGTCTTATAATCTGTTATGTTTGTTCTATTACAGGCTTCCTTTTCATCAAGACAGTGAGTACGGCAACTTCTCCCATCTTGGAGACTGTGATGGTAGGTACCTTTCCTTTACCCTGTAGCTCTGTTCTTTCTATCAGTCAATTCATACTCCACCTAGTGGCACAATCGTGCTCCACCTAGTGGCACAATCATACTCCACCTAGTGGCACAATCGTGCTCCACCTAATAGCATAATCATGCTCCACCTAGTGGCACAATCATACTCTGCCTAATGGCATAATCATGCTCCACCTAGTGGCACAATCATACTCTGCCTAATGGCATAATCATGCTCCACCTAGTGGCACAATCATACTCTGCCTAATGGCATAATCATGCTCCACCTAGTGGCACAATCATACTCTGCCTAATAGCATAATCATGCTCCACCTAGTGGCACAATCGTGCTCCACCTAATAGCATAATCATGCTCCACCTAGTGGCACAATCGTGCTCCACCTAATAGCATAATCATGCTCCACCTAGTGGCACAATCGTGCTCCACCTAATAGCATAATCATGCTCCACCTAGTGGCACAATCATACTCTGCCTAATGGCATAATCATGCTCCACCTAGTGGCACAATCGTGCTCCACCTAATAGCATAATCATGCTCCACCTAGTGGCACAATCGTGCTCCACCTAATAGCATAATCATGCTCCACCTAGTGGCACAATCATACTCTGCCTAATGGCATAATCATGCTCCACCTAGTGGCACAATCATACTCTGCCTAATGGCATAATCATGCTCCACCTAGTGGCACAATCATACTCTGCCTAATGGCATAATCATGCTCCACCTAGTGGCACAATCGTGCTCCACCTAGTGGCACAATCATACTCCACCTAGTGGCACAATCGTGCTCCACCTAATAGCATAATCATGCTCCACCTAGTGGCACAATCATACTCTGCCTAATGGCATAATCATGCTCCACCTAGTGGCACAATCATACTCTGCCTAATGGCATAATCATGCTCCACCTAGTGGCACAATCATACTCTGCCTAATGGCATAATCATGCTCCACCTAGTGGCACAATCATACTCTGCCTAATAGCATAATCATGCTCCACCTAGTGGCACAATCGTGCTCCACCTAATAGCATAATCATGCTCCACCTAGTGGCACAATCGTGCTCCACCTAATAGCATAATCATGCTCCACCTAGTGGCACAATCGTGCTCCACCTAATAGCATAATCATGCTCCACCTAGTGGCACAATCATACTCTGCCTAATGGCATAATCATGCTCCACCTAGTGGCACAATCGTGCTCCACCTAATAGCATAATCATGCTCCACCTAGTGGCACAATCGTGCTCCACCTAATAGCATAATCATGCTCCACCTAGTGGCACAATCATACTCTGCCTAATGGCATAATCATGCTCCACCTAGTGGCACAATCATACTCTGCCTAATGGCATAATCATGCTCCACCTAGTGGCACAATCATACTCTGCCTAATGGCATAATCATGCTCCACCTAGTGGCACAATCGTGCTCCACCTAATAGCATAATCATGCTCCACCTAGTGGCACAATCGTGCTCCACCTAATAGCATAATCATGCTCCACCTAGTGGCACAATCATACTCTGCCTAATGGCATAATCATGCTCCACCTAGTGGCACAATCATACTCTGCCTAATGGCATAATCATGCTCCACCTAGTGGCACAATCATACTCTGCCTAATGGCATAATCATGCTCCACCTAGTGGCACAATCATACTCTGCCTAATAGCATAATCATGCTCCACCTAGTGGCACAATCGTGCTCCACCTAATAGCATAATCATGCTCCACCTAGTGGCACAATCGTGCTCCACCTAATAGCATAATCATGCTCCACCTAGTGGCACAATCGTGCTCCACCTAATAGCATAATCATGCTCCACCTAGTGGCACAATCATACTCTGCCTAATGGCATAATCATGCTCCACCTAGTGGCACAATCGTGCTCCACCTAATAGCATAATCATGCTCCACCTAGTGGCACAATCGTGCTCCACCTAATAGCATAATCATGCTCCACCTAGTGGCACAATCATACTCTGCCTAATGGCATAATCATGCTCCACCTAGTGGCACAATCATACTCTGCCTAATGGCATAATCATGCTCCACCTAGTGGCACAATCATACTCTGCCTAATGGCATAATCATGCTCCACCTAGTGGCACAATCATACTCTGCCTAATGGCATAATCATGCTCCACCTAGTGGCACAATCATACTCTGCCTAATAGCATAATCATGCTCCACCTAGTGGCACAATCATACTCTGCCTAATGGCATAATCATGCTCCACCTAGTGGCACAATCATACTCTGCCTAATGGCATAATCATGCTCCACCTAGTGGCACAATCATACTCTGCCTAATGGCATAATCATGCTCCACCTAGTGGCACAATCGTGCTCCACCTAATAGCATAATCATGCTCCACCTAGTGGCACAATCGTGCTCCACCTAATAGCATAATCATGCTCCACCTAGTGGCACAATCATACTCTGCCTAATGGCATAATCATGCTCCACCTAGTGGCACAATCATACTCTGCCTAATGGCATAATCATGCTCCACCTAGTGGCACAATCATACTCTGCCTAATGGCATAATCATGCTCCACCTAGTGGCACAATCATACTCTGCCTAATGGCATAATCATGCTCCACCTAGTGGCACAATCATACTCTGCCTAATGGCATAATCATGCTCCACCTAGTGGCACAATCGTGCTCCACCTAATAGCATAATCATGCTCCACCTAGTGGCACAATCGTGCTCCACCTAATAGCATAATCATGCTCCACCTAGTGGCACAATCATACTCTGCCTAATGGCATAATCATGCTCCACCTAGTGGCACAATCATACTCTGCCTAATGGCATAATCATGCTCCACCTAGTGGCACAATCATACTCTGCCTAATGGCATAATCATGCTCCACCTAGTGGCACAATCATACTCTGCCTAATGGCATAATCATGCTCCACCTAGTGGCACAATCATACTCTGCCTAATAGCATAATCATGCTCCACCTAGTGGCACAATCATACTCTGCCTAATGGCATAATCATGCTCCACCTAGTGGCACAATCATACTCTGCCTAATGGCATAATCATGCTCCACCTAGTGGCACAATCATACTCTGCCTAATGGCATAATCATGCTCCACCTAGTGGCACAATCGTGCTCCACCTAATAGCATAATCATGCTCCACCTAGTGGCACAATCGTGCTCCACCTAATAGCATAATCATGCTCCACCTAGTGGCACAATCATACTCTGCCTAATGGCATAATCATGCTCCACCTAGTGGCACAATCATACTCTGCCTAATGGCATAATCATGCTCCACCTAGTGGCACAATCATACTCTGCCTAATGGCATAATCATGCTCCACCTAGTGGCACAATCATACTCTGCCTAATGGCATAATCATGCTCCACCTAGTGGCACAATCATACTCTGCCTAATGACATAATCATGCTCCACCTAGTGGCACAATCATACTCTGCCTAATGGCATAATCATGCTCCACCTAGTGGTATAATCATGCTCCACCTAATAGCATAATCATGCTCCACCTAGTGGCACAATCATACTCTGCCTAATGGCATAATCATGCTCCACCTAGTGGCACAATCATACTCTGCCTAATGGCATAATCATGCTCCACCTAGTGGCACAATCATACTCCACCTAATAGCACAATCATACTCCACCTAATAGCACAATCATACTCTGCCTAATGGCATAATCATACTCCACCTAATAGCACAATCATACTCCACCTAATAGCACAATCATACTCCACCTAATAGCACAATCATACTCTGCCTAATGGCATAATCATGCTCCACCTAGTGGCACAATCGTGCTCCGCCTAGTGGTATAATCATGTTCCACCTAATGGCACAATCATGCTGCACCTACTCGCATAATCAAGCTCCACCTAGTGGATAATCATGCTCCACCTAGTGGCATAAGCATGCTCCACCTACTGGCATAATCATGCTCCACCTAATGGTATAACCATGCTCCACCTAGTGGCATAAGCATGCTCCACCTAGTGGCATAAGCATGCTCCACCTAGTGGCATAAGCATGCTCCACCTAGTGGCATAAGCATGCTCCACCTAGTGGCATAATCATGCTCCACCTAATAGCATAATCATGCTTCACCTAGTGGCATAATCATGCTCCACCTACTGGCATAATCATGCTCCACCTAATGGTATAACCATGCTCCACCTAGTGGCATAATCATGCTTCACCTAGTGGCATAAGCATGCTCCACCTAGTGGCATAAGCATGCTCCACCTAGTGGCATAATCATGCTTCACCTAGTGGCATAAGCATGCTCCACCTAGTGGCATAAACATGCTTCACCTAGTGGCATAAGCATGCTCCACCTAGTGGCATAACCATGCTCCACCTACTGGCATAATCATGCTCCACCTAGTGGCATAAGCATGCTCCACCTAGTGGCATAAGCATGCTCCACCTAGTGGCATAAGCATGCTCCACCTAGTGGCATAAGCATGCTCCACCTAGTGGTATCATCATGCTCCACCTAGTGGCATATTCATGCTCCACCTAGTATATAAGCATACTCCACCTAGTGGCATAAGCATGCTCCACCTAGTGACATTCTCATGCTCCACCTAGTGACATAATCATGCTCTAGTGACATAATCATGCTCCACCTAGTGACATAATCATGATCCGCCTAGTGACATAATCATGATCCGCCTAGTGACATAATCATGATCCGCCCAGTGGCATAATCATGCTCCACTTAGTGACATTATCATGCTCCACCTAGTGACATAATCATGATCCACCTAGTGACATTATCATGCTCCACCTAGTGGAATAATCATGCTCCACCTAGTGGAATAATCATGCTCCACCTAGTGACATAATCATGATCCACCTAGTGACATTATCATGCTCCACCTAGTGACATAATCATGGTTCACCTAGTGGCATAATCATGATCCACCTAGTACCATTATCATGCTCCACCTAGTGGAATAATCATGCTCCACCTAGTGACATAATCATGCTCCACCTAGTGGCATAATCATGGTTCACCTAGTGGCATAATCATGCATTACAAGAGTTCGCGACAGATGTTAAAGGGTCATTTCAATACTGCAACTCACTGTTGGCGGGGCTCCCTGCCTGTGCCATTAAACCCCTACAACTCATCCAGAACGCCGCAGCCCGTCTGGTGTTCAACCTTCCCAAGTTCTCTCACGTCACCCCGCTCCTCCGCACACTCCACTGGCTTCCAGTTGAAGCTCGCATCTGCTACAAGACCATGGTGCTTGCCTACGGAGCTGTGAGGGGAACGGCACCTCCGTACCTTCAGGCTCTGATCAGTCCCTACACCCAAAGAAGGGCACTGCGTTCATCCACCTCTGGCCTGCTCGCCTCCCTACCTCTGCGGAAGCACAGTTCCCGCTCAGCCCAGTCAAAACTGTTTGCTGCTCTGGCACCCCAATGGTGGAACAAGCTCCCTCACGACGCCAGGACAGCGGAGTCAATCACCACCTTCTGGAGACACCTGAAACCCCACCTCTTTAAGGAATACCTGGGATAGGATTAAGTAATCCTTCTAACCCCCCACCCTCCCTCCCAAAAAAGATATAGATGTACTGTTGTAAAGTGGTTGTTCCACTGGATATAATAAGGTGAATGCACCAATTTGTAAGTCACTCTGGATAAGAGCGTCTGCTATATGATGTAAATGTAAATCTCCAGCACTACCCTAACATCAACATATTTGATAATGGCTGTTTCTATGTTTTGTATTTAAAAGATAGAGAAAGATAAGTGTTTCCAATGACATCATCAACCAATTAGTAGACAACTAGTAGGACATTTTTATTTTTATTTTTTTTAACCTTTATTTAACTAGGCAAGTCAGTTATGAACAAATTCTTATTTTCAATGATGGCCTAGGAACGGTGGGTTAACTGCCTTGTTCAGGGGCAGAATGACAGATCTTTACCTTGTCAGCTCGGGGATTCAATCTTGCAACCTTTCGGTTACAAGTCCAACACCCTAACCACTAGGCTATCTGCCGCTCAAATGCCTTCTCATAATTGGTTAAAATCACATGATGCACACCAATGATGACATTGGAAACACTTATCTTCCTCTATCTGTTTTACTACAAAACCTAAATAACACACAATTATCACATACGTTGATGTTGGGGTGGTGCTGGAGATGATGAATATGAAGTTGAAAACATTTGACATTTCCCTTTAATGCACATTGAACAAATTCAAATGCTGATGTAAGGGAATGTCTATGGCAACATATTCAATTAAAATGTTTGTTTTAGCAAGGTACAGTTTTTCTTTGTCATGGCATCAATTAAAAACCCAATCACATCCCCAATGCACATACAGTTGAAGTCGGAAGTTTGCATACACCTTAGCCAAATACGTTTAAACTCAGCTGATTTATTTCAGCTTTTATTTCTTTCATCACATTCCCAGTGGGTCAGAAGTTTACATAGACTCAAATAGTATTTGATAGCATTGCCGTTAAATTATTTAACTTGGGTCAAACATTTCAGGTAGCCTTCCACAAGCTTCCCACAATAAGTTGGGTGAATTTTGGACCATTCCTCCTGACAGAGCTGGTGTAACTGAGTCAGGTTTGTAGGCCTCCTTGCTCACACACGCTTTTTCAGTTCTGCCCACACATTTTCTATGGGATTGAGGTCAGGGCTTTGTGATGGCCACTCCAATACCTTGACTTTGTTGTCCTTAAGCCATTTTGCCACAACTTTGAAAGTATGCTTGGGGTCATTGTCCATTTGGAAGACCCATTTGCGACCAAGCATTTAACTTCCTGACTGATGTCTTGAGATGTTGCTTCAATATTTCCCCGTAATTTTCCTACCTCATGATGCAATCTATTTTGTGAAGTGCACCAGTCCCTCCTGCAGCAATGCACCCCCACAACATGATGCTGCCACCCCCGTGCTTCACGGTTGGGATGGTGTTCTTTGGCTTGCAAGCATCCCCCCTTTTCTTCCAAACATAGCGATGGTCATTATGGCCAAACAGTTCTATTTTTGTTTCATCAGACCAGAGGACATTTCTCCAAAAAGTACAATTTTTGTCATCATGTGCAGTTGCAAACTGTAGTCTGGCTTTTTTATGGCGGTTTTTGAGCAGTGGCTTTTCCCTTGCTGAGCGGCCTTTCAGGTTATGTCGATATAGGACTTGTTTTAGTGTGGATATAGATACTTTTGTACCCATTTCCTCCAGCATCTTCACAAGGTCCTTTGCTGTTGTTCTGGGATTAATTTGCACTTTTCGCACCAAAGTACGTTAATCTCTAGGAGACAGAACGCGTCTCCTTCCTGAGCGGTATGACGGCTGCGTGGTCCCATGGTGTTTATACTTGCGTACTATTGTTTGTACAGATGAACGTGGTACCTTCAGGCGTTTGGAAATTGCTCCCAAGGATGAACCAGACTTGTGTAGGTCTACAATTTCTTTTCTGAGGTCTTGGCTGATTTCTTTTGATTTTCCCATGATGTCAAGCAAAGAGGCCCTGAGTTTGAAGGTTGGCCTTGAAATACATCCAGAGGTACACCTCCTATTGACTCAAATGATGTCAATTAACCTATCAGAAGCTTCCAAAGCCATGACATAATTTTCTGGAATTTTCAAGCTGTTTATAGGCACAGTCAACTTAGTGTATGTAAACTTCTGACCCACTGGAATTGTGATACAGTGAATTATAAGTGAAATAATCTGTCTGTAAACAATTGTTGGAAAAATGACTTGTGTCTTGCACAAAGTAGATGCCCTAATCAACTTGCCAAAACTACAGTTTGTTAACAAGAAATTTGTGGAGTGGTTGAAAAACGGGTTTTAATGACTCCAACCTATCACAATAATTCTACATACCGTTCATTTGTATTGGTTGTTTGTGTTTATGTGTGTATTGTATTTGTATTTACAGTGGTGACAGAAAATTGCAATGTTTTTCAGTCTGTCAGTAATGGGATTAGCTAGTGTGAAATGTCAGGGCTTTGAATTCCATCTCCTAAGATTAGTGTCTGTCAGAAGCCTCCCAGCATGACAATAAATGCATTTTGATTGGTTGACAAAGGAGCGAACGTCTTGATCAGCGAATTAAAGCCCACAGGACTGAGACTTATTCTGAGACAGTGTTCTGCTGTCAACGACTGTCTGCTACAGTTTGACAAGTACTTGCCAGAAAAATATGTACAAAAGAAAAATGAGGACAAAACTCTGTGCGCAGTGCTCAAAACTGAGTTTCTGGCAGGGCATAAGAGAACGTCTTTCACTTTGATACGTTTATGGGCTCCTAACAAACACACCTCAAATCTGTCTCTGTCTCAATTAGGATGTCTCTGCTTTTCATCAGCAAACTGTTCCAGGACCTGCAATCTGTTCCATCTCCAATTATACACTGCAATCTAATCTGTTTCATCACAGATCTATAATCTGGGGGGTGTTCTGATTCCAGAACATTACAACCTCATCTATTTTATAGAACCTGCAATCTGTTCCAAAGTCCATCATATCCCATCTATAATATCTATCATAAATCTATAACCTCTAACCTGCAATTAATACATTCCTTTGCCAGAACATTGCAATCTCATTTGTTATTTATCACTCTTTAGAATCTGATCTGATATAGTTGCAGAGTTTTAGCTTTCTAACCCGGATACAGGCCCATTTACTGCAGAGTCAGGCCGTTTAATGGAGAGTGGTGAAAGCATAGAGCCAGAACCAGAACTAGGTCCAGGGCAGACATGTGCTGTGTCTGTGCACATGGGAGTGATTAGAGCGGTGGAAATCATGAACTGAAATATATGACGTGTTTTAGGGAGAAACTCACTGGCTTGCCCAGAGTCCTCCTTATTACAGAATGGGAACACTGAGAAGAGTTGGTCTGTTTTATTGTCTTCCTCTCTTTACTGATGACTAGTGCAGCTTTCAGCCCAGCCAGCAGAACCGCAAGGCTGTGCTGGAGAAAACACTGGTTAAGGAAAAAGAAAAGGAGATGCTTATCTGTTGCCGTTATGAAATATTATGGTAGATTACGGTAATAGAGAATAAGATTAAGCTCTTGGGTAATACAATATAGCAATATAATCCTTGACATCAGGCAAATAATGTTTAGGTACTGAAGGATAAAACATCTAAAAATGTGCCAATAACAAAAGTGGAAAGATTTATAAAGGAGAATGAATACACAGAGGTAGAGGAGAATAAAGGAATGAGAGAACTGGTTTACGCTGTAATTTGAAGCGTTTTTATATTCTCTCTTGCCATTAGCCTTATCTCTCAGGGACAGATGCACGGAATGGAAATGGTAGTAGCATCTGTCAACTGTGGGATACAATGACTAACAAGGAACTTTGTTCCGGTACGCTGATTCTTTGTCACTGATCATTTGGACAAATCACAATTTCGCAGGTGCTCGCATCTTTTTTGAATTTCCAAAGGGGAGGGGACATTTAGCCCATAGCTTGGCCGAAACTGGCTGACAGTTTTCATTGAGGGGGGTGGAGACTTATCTAGTCTCGTTAGACTTAACACATCTCCCCCAAGAACTTAATCGAGCATCTGATGCAGTTACAGAAGATTTTAGTTCTAGGTGTCCGAGATTAGCCTTGTGATTCCTTTCTCTTGTCTCCTCTCTCCCCTACAGGTGTCATACAGCAGAGTCTGCTGATCGAGCCGGAGAGCCTGGTCTCCCTCAACCTGCTGGTGGCATCTGCAGTCTCAGCCTTCACCATCGGTGCGGCGCTCTCGGGCCTGGCTGTCTGCTGGATTATGGCCCACAAGCCTGGCAACCGTCGCCACGGCAACAACACCCCCCAGTCCACTATCCAGCGCCAGGAGAGGGGGATGTTGACATCAGGAGGAGGGATGGGGGGATCGGTCCTCAGTGTGACCCGTCAGGGAGGAGGGGATAGACCCTGCTCTCAGGGCGGGGAGACCCTGTTTGTGATGCCCAACGGCTGGGGGAAGTCAGGGGAGCTGGACCCAGGGTTCCTGCCTACTCCGGAGCACACGCCTCAGCAGAAAAGACGCGGGCTCAGGCTGTCCGATTCTGGATCAGGGGGGTGGGATAACAGCCAGACCTACCTGGGAGGGAGTACCATGGGGCTGGCGTCTCCCTGCCCTCTCCCTTGCCCCCCACACCCCTCCACCGCCGTCTATCTGACCACCAGACTATTTCAGGGGGGAGGAGGAGGGAGGCATGGGGGTGAGGAGCGAGGAAGAGGAGGAGAGACGCCTCGCCAGCACTACGTGTGCCTGAGCAAGCCCCGGGGGGAAAAGGGCAGAAGTGGGACACCAAAGTCGGCGCTTCGTAAGTCGGCAGGGGAGTACGTGTACCCCATGACCCCCCAGGATTCTCCGGATAGGAGGAGGGTGGTGTCAGCCCCCAGCGCCCCTATGGAGTTTGGGGAGCCCCTGCCACTCCGCTGGCCTCCCCAGGAAGGCTACATCCTCAGCAGCCAGGGCATGGTCCCTGTACCTCCATCCTCCATGCCCACCCCCAAAGGCCAGCAGTACGTGGCCCAGCACCACACCCCCGGGCCGGGCAGGTCTCAGCTGAGAGGGGCCTTGGGGAGAGGAGAGCTGGGGGAGCTGGTGGATCTCAGCCAGCTGCTGAGTAAGAAGAGTTCCAATGAGAGGACTCACAACGGGCAGTGATCAAGCAGGGAAACCATGTCTCTTTCTACATCTTTCTCTTTCTGTCTGTTCTACCTTTTCTCTCCCTCTCTCTTTCTCTCTGACCTCTTTCTCTGTCATTGTCATTTAGTCCTCCCGATATCTCTGTATCTCGCTGGCGGACTCCTGAGGCTGTTCTCGCTGGCGGACTCCTGAGGCTGTTCTCGCTGGCAGACTCCTGAGGCTGTTCTCGCTGGCGGACTCCTGAGGCTGTTCTCGCTGGCGGACTCCTGAGGCTGTTCTCGCTGGCGGACTCCTGAGGCTGTTCTCGCTGGCGGACTCCTGAGGCTGTTCTCGCTGGCGGACTCCTGAGGCTGTTCTCGCTGGCGGACTCCTGAGGCTGTTCTCGCTGGCGGACTCCTGAGGCTGTTCTCGCTGGCGGACTCCTGAGGCTGTTCTCGCTGGCGGACTCCTGAGGCTGTTCTCTCTGTGAGTGGTTGATCCTGCTATCACTCATACCCTGCTTGGCTGTGATTGGTCAGTGAAAGTGAGGTTGTTGCTGTGTCTGCATTGCAGAGCTGCCTCTCCCCTCTGGCTGCTTAGAGATGGGAGAGAGAGGAGGAGAGAGATGGAGGGATTGAAAGAGGTGAGAAAGAGGGATGGAGATGGAAAGAGAAAAGGGAAGGAAGAGTTTGCTAGACAGCGGAATTCTTTCAAAAGAACACATTAAGAGAGAACCATAAATAGGAAGGAACATGCAAAGAGACCCAGAGACAGACACTTCCCTGTGCAGCAAACAGGGCAACAAGGACTGACTGAACAACATGGCCACAGAGCCCACTGTCAGGTGTCAGAAGACGAGACCCAGTGGACATCACTCCTACACAATGTACTTTGTCCACCTTCCAGTGCAGACTGATTGGCACTCTCTGACAATAAGACAATGGAGGACACTGAAACATGAATTGTAAACACATTACTTTGAAGCATCTTGCTGCAGGTGAATGAAGAAGACACCCCTGGGCTCACACGTCAGTTCAACGTCTACTTTTGATTTACACTTGATTTACAACTCAACCAAAACTGTGATTTGGTTCATAATAACGTGAATTTAATGTGAAATCAACAACAAAAAATGTCACCAGGTCATTGGATTTAGGTGAACAGTTGGGTGAAAAAAAGACCAATTGCCCTTACGTTGATTCAATGTCATCACATAGATTTCTGGGGTTGAAATGACGTGGAAACAATGTTAATTCAACCAGTTTTTGCAGAGTGGGACTGTTCTCTCTGTGACACTGAGGTCATTCTGACTCTGAACGTCACGAGAATATCTGATGAAGAGTATCGAAAGGAAGCGGCAATGAAGATTTAATAGTTTGCCCTCCAGCTGCCCCCCCCCCCCCCCCCACACACACACACATTTACAGGTCAGTTTTAATAAGCCCACCCTGCAGGGGACCAGTCCTTGGTATCGTGGTCATTGATTCCCAGTGTATGTGAGTTGAGAGGGTCGTACAGTACTGCTCCTAACCGGTCTCACTGGGCCGTACAGTACTGCTCCTAACCGGTCTCACTGGGCCGTACAGTACTGCTCCTAACCTGTCTCACTGGGTCGTACAGTACTGCTCCTAACCGGTCTCACTGGGCCGTACAGTACTGCTCCTAACCTGTCTCACTGGGTCGTACAGTACTGCTCCTAACCTGTCTCACTGGGTCGTACAGTACTGCTCCTAACCGGTCTCACTGGGTCGTACAGTACTGCTCCTAACCGGTCTCACTGGGTCGTACAGTACTGCTCCTAACCGGTCTCACTGGGTCGTACAGTACTGCTCTTAACCTGTCTCACTGGGTCGTACAGTACTGCTCCTAACCGGTCTCACTGGGCCGTACAGTACTGCTCCTAACCGGTCTCACTGGGTCGTACAGTACTGCAATCACCCAATGCTCTACCCTTCTCTCAATGCATCGCGTCAGCTCTGAAATGACTGGCCATTAAAAAGTACATGTAGTGGAAGCGATGGAGTGATGAAGTGAAGGAATGGACGGATGGAGGGATGAAATGGTGCTATGTCATTAGAGAGAATGCCTGGCAGGCAAAAATAGTGCTGACATTCCAGTCCGGCTCTCCTCCAGCTCAGTGAGGGTGAGTTATAGTCCCATGGTCGCAGTGAGACAGGTTGGAGCAGTACTGTACGACCCAGTGAGACCGGTTAGGAGCAGTACTGTACGGCCCAGTGAGACCGGTTAGGAGCAGTACTGTACGGCCCAGTGAGACCGGTTAGGAGCAGTACTGTACGACCCAGTGAGACCGGTTAGGAGCAGTACTGTACGGCCCAGTGAGACCGGTTAGGAGCAGTACTGTACGGCCCAGTGAGACCGGTTAGGAGCAGTACTGTACGACCCAGTGAGACCGGTTAGGAGCAGTACTGTACGCCCCTCTCAACTCACATACACTGGGAATCAATGACCACGATACCAAGGACTGGTCCCATGCAGGGTGGGCTTATTAAAACTGACCTGTGTGTGTGTAGGTGTAGGTGTGTGTGTGCGTGCGTGTGCGTGCGTGCGTGCGCGTGCGCGCAGATGCACTGGCTATGCGTGTGATTGATAGTCACTATGGTTGTGATTTAAATGACTGTCCTGATTCTTACTCATCCATGTTAATCGACATTTTCCCAGAGCTCAAATGGGACCATACATTCTACCCGTCAAAGTGTCTAATGAGAGACTTTCCATTACTTTAAGTGATCATGGAGAGAGGGATAGATAGAAAGACTGAGAGAGAAGAAGAAAGACAGGAGGACCGAGAGAGAAACAGAAAGGCAGAGTGAGAAAGAGAGAGACAACACTGAGACAAGGAAGAAGATGTGATCTGTCGTTCCCAAGTCATCAGAGCCACAGCTCCAGTCACATCCAGAAGGAAAATGAGTTCAGCTTTGTTGTGAACCTGAGCAGTAAGGACTTGTATATAAAGACCCAACCCCAGTCAGATGTCTGTGTTACCATTGAAGGAGCACAATGATGACGTCACACATGGGGTGTTGTTTCAAGACCGAGCCACAGTTACAAGACATTCATAATCAAACCCTGCCGATGACTTTTCACCCTTTGTTGTCAATACAATATTATGTGCCAACATTCTAAACTGTACTTTTGGGTGACATACGGACCACAGAAGCAAAAAGGAAACATATTTTCAAGTGCCATAAAAACCATTTCAGTACATTTGATTCTTTATACATTTGATACTGTGATGTTGTATAATTTGTTCAAATGTGTACAGTTCCTGTGTACAATGAGGAACTTCACAATGTTGCCTTCAGATAGCATACTGAACATTGATTTTCTTTCATAACTATTTTGCCTTTGCTGCTCTTATCCATTTGATAAAGTTGGTGACACTGACAGTCTGTTTATAAACCACTTATAAACGGTAGTACATAATTTAGGTCAGTTTTTGCTGAAATACTCTAGCAAAGTAATGATTGTTTTCCTCCACACCAACAAACTGTCATACTGAGGAACCTTAAAGTCAAAGGCTACTTCCTGTTCATAATACTGTGCAGTAATACATAATGGAAAAGCACAATAACTTTTATTTTTCTTATTTGAAAAGTAGTTGTACTGTAACGTTATCTATGTATATTTGTGTAAGTAATCGATTTGAAGGTATCTTATCCATGTGGTTTTAAGGTTGTTGTTTTTTCATTCTTGACACAGGCCTTTGACGTGTTGGTTTTGGTTGACTATGATATGAACGAGATATAACAGAGCAGGCAGCCGGGAGGAGCTATAGGAGGGCGGGCTCATTATAATGGCTGGAATGGAATGAATGGAACGGTGTCTGACTTATGTTTTCTATATGTTTGATGCCGTTCTATGTACTCCATTTCAGCCATTACAATGAGCCCGTTCTCCTATAGCTCCTACCACCAGCCACCACTGAGATGCAAGTACAGGAATTACAGTATTTACCTTTGACTGAAAGCTGAGGGTAGCTGTTTTCTTTCTAAAAAGAGTAGAATCGCAGGCCTGTCCTGCTGAGCTGAATGAAAAAGGTCTCCAGATGATTTGATTTATGATTCACGGCTGTACACACACACAATAAACACTTAATGTGAGAGGATACAGCAGTCAGTTAATATGGGGAACCCTGTCAATATATTCTTTATTATTCTAATAAACAATGAATATGTATTCATCTTTGTTAAATCTTTATGGATTGTTCATTTGACTGTTATGTTATACAGTAGGATTCTTTCAAGCAACCATTTGTATCACCACTAGATGGAGGTGGAAACTAGTCTTTGTAGATGAGGAAAGAGCCATGGGTGAGATTGGCCGTGTTCTAGAGCATCAAAATGACTGCAGGCAACTGCCGGCTGACTGATCTACAAATCACCTTGCATCATAAATAACGACTGATAATTATTTGTAGATCAGTCAGTTAGTCACAATTTACCCATGATACATTGTGTTTATGATCCTCTCGAACTCAGCCAATAACTCCATGGGTGTGTCTCAGCGTTCTACCGTGGCGTCCTCTCATCTCTTTACCTTCAGATGCACCGATATGAAAGAAGTGGACAGCTCACAGTTGGAATCTAACACGTTCTCATGTATCCTGGGTTTTAAGGTCAAGGCAGATTCATTGAAAGAGACCAGTAGAGGAGGCCACATTATCCTATTGAATTACATACACCCTATGTGATTGGGTGGTGAATCATTGCTTGTCAGATGTGATGTCATTAACAGCTGGGGCATTGCCTTTGTGTTAGAGTGCTCCTTGAATCAGTCTACACACCTTTATGTTTTACATGAGTACAGTAATATGTCTTTACGCCAGCGATGATCAACTCTGATCCTTGAGGGGGCTATAATGTGTGCAGGCTTTTGCTCTAGCCCTACACTAACCATTCTAAGTAAAATCAATGAATTACAGTACATTTGTTGTCTCTAGACTGCAATTAGTTTATTCAGATGTGTTCGAGCCCCACACATAGAACCCTCAAGATGCTGAGCTGTTCATCCCTGCTCTATGGCTTGGCTTGATATCCAGTTTATACTGCAGCTTTGATGACATAACAGACAGAATTTAGCACCTACTGAGCAAACTGAAACAAGCCTCTCCAGACCTGCTGTAGTAGAATATCTTGCCCATCTAAAAGGTCAACTAAAGGTCATGTCCATGTAAATAGTCTATTTATATCATTCATGGTACATTCATTATGTGTTTACATTGACAACCACAAACGGACAGACACACACACATCTATCGCTCTCTCACACACACAAACACACCCATGCACGCAAGTACTCTCGCTTGCACACACACACTCCATTTAATAGATTATTTTAATGAAAAAAATGTTGGCAAAAACATGATGACATTATTGTGGCAGTGTAGAACATCAAGGGAGGTGTATGATGACTCATTGTCGGTCGTGTGTGTTTACTGCTGATCTGCTGTTTCAAAATAAAACTGTTTCAACAGAAAATAATAACTAATGGAATCTAGGAAGCAGTTTGTGGTAGCGATCCATTCACAAACCAGCCAAAAATCACGCACTAATTTTAAAGAATCCCATGTATTTTTTTTGGAAAGGAACCTCAGCAGAAACCCAAGATGGATGGGTGTGTAACAGACCACAAAGACGATCAGGTTGGCTGTTACAATGCCAATGATGTTCCTCTTCTCCACAGTGGTGTCCTCATCCTTCTCCTTCATTAGAACCCTTATGGTCTGTGTGGAACAGAACACTAAAATCAGAACTGGCAGAAGATACCCCAGCACCTCTAGAACCACAAGGAACTCAAGTGACAAAGTGTTTTCTTGAGATACTTCATAACACGTAACCAGTTTACGAGGATCGTTGTCTTTTCTGAACCAGGCACATATCGTTACTACGGTGACCCATATGGTCCCACACACCACTGCAGCCACCTTCTTTGACCGCCATGTTCTGGTGTGGAACGGGTACTTGACCGCCAGGTAGCGGTGGATGCTGATGGCGGTGACGGTGAGGATGCTGGCGTACATGTTGATGTAATGTGTGGAGATGAGGAAGGTGCAGAAGTGTGTTCTGTCTAGATGGTGGAAGGCGTTGTAGATGCGGAAGGGGAGGAAGAACACGAGGGAGCAGTTGGCCGCTGCGAGGTTCAGCATGTAGATGTGTGTGTCGGTCCACATGGCTCGTTTGGCAAGGAAGACGCGTAGAGCTGCCATGTTGAGTAGCAAGCCCACCAGGAACACAGGAAGGTAGCCCACGGCTTGGAGGATCTCCACTTCACAGGTATTGTTGTTGTTACACATAGCTATCTGAGAAGAAGACATGACTCAGGCAAGCTATTACAATTTAACATTGTGTCACATGGGTTTTTACAAGATTTAAGCAGAAGGAAGTCCTTGATCATGGGTCTTGATCTACATAGTCAGAAATAGTTGTCCCTCCTCACCTGTCCTTCAATTGGTCTGATGTGAAATAGTTGGAGGAAAACCTTCACCACATTGCGTTCACCTCTTGTATTTTTTTCAGATTAGTGCAGAAGACAAGGATAAAATCCATTTGAGACTACTAGGCTAGTGGCCAATCCTATAAAAGAGTGTGAGTTTTTGAGATACCCTTACCCCAGGTAGAACAAAACACAAACATGTTTTTTCACATCGCTAATGTCTCCCAATTATCAAATGGATGGTTGTAAAAAAAATATTGTACTACAAAAGAGATTACATTTACAGATATTGTGACCCCCGCCCCTCTTCCAAAGCGTGCAGAATAATGCCTTGTGACCTCAGCCCCTCTTCCAAAGCGTGCAGAATAATGCCTTGTGACCCCAGCCCCTCTTCCAAAGCGTGCAGAATAATGCCTTGTGACCCCAGCCTCTCTTCCAAAGCGTGCAGAATAATGCCTTGTGACCCCAGCCCCTCTTCCAAAGCGTGCAGAATAATGGCTTGTGACCCCAGCCTCTCTTCCAAAGCGTGCAGAATAATGCCTTGTGACCCCAGCCCCTCTTCCAAAGCGTGCAGAATAATGCCTTGTGACCCCCGCCCCTCTTCCAAAGTGTGCAGAATAATGCCTTGTGACCCCCTCCCCTCTTCCAAAGCGTACAGAATAATGCCTTGTGACCCCGCCCCTCTTCCAAAGCGTGCAGAATAATGCCTTGTGACCCCAGCCCCTCTTCCAAAGCGTGCAGAATAATGCCTTGTGACCCCAGCCCCTCTTCCAAAGCGTGCAGAATAATGCCTTGTGACCCCCTCCCCTCTTCCAAAGCGTACAGAATAATGCCTTGTGACCCCAGCCCCTCTTCCAAAGCGTGCAGAATAATGCCTTGTGACCCCAGCCCCTCTTCCAAAGCGTGCAGAATAATGCCTTGTGACCCCAGCCCCTCTTCCAAAGCGTGCAGAATAATGCCTTGTGACCCCCGCCCCTCTTCCAAAGCGTGCAGAATAATGCATTGTGACCCCAGCCCCTCTTCCAAAGTGTGCAGAATAATGCCTTGTGACCCCCTCCCCTCTTCCAAAGCGTACAGAATAATGCCTTGTGACCCCCGCCCCTCTTCCAAAGCGTGCAGAATAATGCATTGTGACCCCAGCCCCTCTTCCAAAGCGTGCAGAATAATGCCTTGTGACCCCAGCCCCTCTTCCAAAGCGTGCAGAATAATGCCTTGTGACCCCCTCCCCTCTTCCAAAGCGTGCAGAATAATGCCTTGTGACCCCAGCCCCTCTTCCAAAGCGTGCAGAATAATGCCTTGTGACCCCAGCCCCTCTTCCAAAGCGTGCAGAATAATGCCTTGTGACCCCAGCCCCTCTTCCAAAGCGTGCAGAATAATGCCTTGTGACCCCAGCCCCTCTTCCAAAGCGTGCAGAATAATGCCTTGTGACCCCCGCCCCTCTTCCAAAGCGTGCAGAATAATGCCTGTAGATACATTAGGCGGAAATATCAACAATGAATATTTATGATGAGTCTAAGCTTTACTTCTTGGTATCTGATTAATGGACAACTTTACAAGTCAAGTGGGCTCTCATTCAATGGTGTATGTTCCTGCATGACAAAAATACATACAGTTATACAGTTTTTTATGTTGTGGCCATTGTGACGACCCTCCCACTCTGTCTGCTGTATTTTCTCTCTTTGCTCTTGTTCCTTATTAGGATGCCAGTGGGCGGAGTTGGAAGGGTCGTCAGCTAGATGGGAAACACCTGGGCTCGGGTGTGTCCCAGGATAAAGACACCTCTTCCACAGTCATTGGAGAGACTCTCTCCATGCAGACACCTTGTTTTTGGTTGTGCTAGTTATGGTATCTAATAAATATATATTTTTGATACTCCTTGTCTCCACGTTGTCTCCCTTTTGTTGCGAACTCAGAGCCGGTTCGTAACACCATAGCTGCGGGAAGTAGGGGTGCTGAGGTTGCTGCAGCACCACCTGATAAATCTGAATAAAAAATATATTAATAAAAAATATGAATATCTTTTTTTATATATTTTTTCCCACAAAAGTAGTGCATTGGGCCTTTACTAGTCCTGCATTAGTGGACCGATATAGATGTCTATAGCATGGGCAAAAACTTCAGAATCTCTGTTTTGGCAAAGCAAGTGGTTGTAAAATGAATAACAATATCTTGCAGGATTCAATAGTTGGAATTGTAAGAATTGTTGCTATGTCCCTTTCTCTGTGATTCTGTCATTCTAATGGAATCCAGAAAGAACAAAACCCTGTCCTCAAACATTTACATCAAATTAAATATTTTTCTTGATCAAATAACATTGAAAACAACCACTTTTTGTGCAGAATTAATTCACCATCCTTATAAACCACTTAATGTAAATGTACATTACTGTATTGTACATAGGCAGGTCATCTAGGTTAGTACCTGTAGACTTTCCATCATCATGATGGAAAAACAATGACCAATACAGTAATTGAGTACATTGAGACATCAAGTGGTTTGTGATGATGTGGGTCAGCTGGTAGAGCATGCTGCTTGCAATGCGAGGGGTGTGGGTTCGATTCCCATGTGGGACCAGTATGATGATGTACACACTCACTAATGTATGTTGCTCTGGATAAGATTGTCTAGTAAAAGGAATGAATAGACCATTTCAGTTTTCACATAGAAATAACTTGTGTTGTTTTGAAAGATAATTATCAGATTGAACTTACAAATGCTGGTAAATACAAATACATTAAGTAAAAATGTTTTCACAAAAGTAGTGCACTGGGCTTTACCTAGTCTTGTATTAGCGGACCGATATTGACCTCCGTGTCTCTAAGGAAAACAAGTGGGCTTCGACAGTGAAAACTGTCATATATTTTTTGTCAAAGGTTCCTCTGTATACTTTATGTGTTCAGCCTCTTGCAATTATATTAGGGGGCTCCCCTAAATTTGACTCATAATCCATTATGGCGTCCAAAATCAGTTGTGCCAGTAACATCAAGGTCCCTGGTTCATATCCCTGAGCCGGCAATGTGGAAAGAAAATCTGCCGTTCTGCAACAACTACTCCCTGGGCACTGTGGACATTGATTAAAGCAGCCCCTCGCACCTCTCTGATTCAGAGGGGTTGGGTTAAATGTGGAAGACACATTTTGGTTGAATGCATTCAGTTGTGCAACTGACGAGGTATCCCCTTTCCCTGTATATACACTGAGTGTACAAAACATTGGGAGTACCTTCCTAATATTGAGATTCAGCCCCTTTTGCCCTCAGAACAACCTCAATTTGCCGGGGCATGGACTCTACAAGGTGTCAAAAGCGTTCCACAGGGATGCCGGCCCATGTTGACTCCAATGCTTCCCACAGTTGTGTCAAGTTGGTTGGATGTCCTTTGGGTGGTAGACCCTTCTTGATACACACGGGAAACTGTTGATCGTGAAAAACCCAGCAGCGTTCCAGTTCCTTACACACTCAAACCATTGAGCCTGGCACCTACTACCATACCCTGTTCAAAGGCACTTCAGTCTTTTGTCTTGCCCATTCACCTTCTGAATGGCACACATAAACAATCCATGTCTCAATTGTCTCAAGGCTTAAAAAATCATTTTTTAACCTGTGTCCACACTGATTCTGACCATAATTCAATCCTCTTGATTCCTGTATACAAGCAAAAACTAAAGCAGGAAGTACCAGTGACTCGCTCAATACAGAAGTGGTCAGATGACGCGTATGCTAAGCTACAGGACTGTTTTGCTAGCACAGACTGGAATATGTTCCGGGATTCATCAAATGGCATTGAGGAGTATAACACCTCAGTCATCGGCTTCATCAATAAGTGCATAGACGATGTCATCCCCACAGTGACTGTACGTACATATCCCAACCAGAAGCCATGGATTATAGGCAACATCCACATCGAGCTAAAAGCCAGAGTTGCAGCTTTCAAGAAGCAGGACACTATTCCGGATGCTTATAAGAAATCCTATGCCCTCAGATAAACCATCAAACAATCAAAGTGTCAATACAGGATTAAGATTGAATCCCACTACACTGGCTGTGACGCTCGTCGGATGTGGCAGGGCTTGAAAACTATTACGGACTTCAAAGGGAAACTAAGCCGCGAGCTGCCAAGTGTTGCGAGCCTACTAGACGAGCTAAAAGCTTTTTATGCTCGCTTTGAGGCTAGCAACACAGAAGCATGCATGAGAGCACCAGCTGTTCTGGACGACTGTGTGATAACGGTCATCGGTAGCCAATGTGAGAAAGACCTTTAAACAGGTCAACATTCACAAAGTTGCGGGGGCCAGACGGATTACCTGGACATGTACTCAGAGCATGTCCGGACCAACTGGCAAGTGTCTTCACTGACATTTTCAACCTCTCCCTGACCGAGTCTGATTTTACCTACATGTTTCAAGCAGACCACCATAACGATGAGACAGCCTATAGGGAGGAGGTCAAAGACCTGGCAGTGTGGTGCCAGGACAACAACCTCTCCTTCAATGTGAGAAAGACAAGGAGCTGATCGTGGACTACAGGAAAATGCGGGCCGAGCAGGCCCCCATTAACATCGATGGGACAGTAAGTTTCAAGTTCCTTGGTGTCCACATCACCAACGAACTATCATGGTTCAAACACACCAAGACAGTCGTAAAGAGGGCACGATAACACCTTTTCCCCCTTAGGAGACTGGAATGATTTGGCATGGGTCCCCAGATCCTCAAAAAGTTATGCAGCTGCACCATTGAGAGCATCCTGACCAGTTGCATCATAGCCTGGTATGGCAACTGCTCGGCATCTGCCCGTAAGGCTCTACAGAGGGTAGTGCGAACGGCCTAGTACATCATTGGGGCCAAGCTTCCTGCCATCCAGGACCTATATACTAGGCGGTGTCAGAGGAAAGCCCAAAAAATTGTCAAAGACTCCAGTCACCCAAGTCATAGACTGCTTTCTCTGCTACCGCACTGCAAGCGATAATGGAGCTCCAAGTCTAGGACCAAAAGGCTTACCCCAAAGCCATAAGACTGCTGAACAATTAATCAAATGGCCACCGGAATATTTACATTGTCACCCCCCCATTTATTTTTTACACTGCTGCTTCTCGCTGTTTATTATCTATACATAGTCACTTCACCCCTACCTACATGTACAAATTACCTCAACTAACCTGTACCCCCGCACATTGACTCGATACCGGTACCCCCTGTATATAGCCTCGTTATTGTTATTATATTGTGTTTCTTTTTATTATTTCTTACTTTAGTTTATTTGGTAAATATTTTCTTAACTCTTTCTTGAACTGCACTGTTGGTTAAGGGCTTGTAAGTAAGCATTTCACGGTAAGGTCTATACCTGTTCTATTTGGCACATGTGACAAATAAAGTTTGATTTCATTTGATTGAAGTGGATTTTACAGGTGACATCAATAAAGGATCTTGGCTTTCACCTGGATTCACCTGTCATAGAAAGAGTTGGTGTTCCTAAAATGTTCTACACTCAGTGTACATGTTTTAATTGAGAGACATGTTTCAGATTTGTTTACTTTACTTATGGCATGAACTCAATAGTATGTTGGTCCAATTCAACTTCAGTACATTCGGAAAGTATTCAGACCCCTTGACTTACTCCACATTTTGTTACATTTACATTTACATTTAAGTCATTTAGCAGACGCTCTTATCCAGAGCGACTTACAAATTGGAAAATATAACATTACATTTTTTACATTTACATTTTAGTCATTTAGCAGACGCCCTTATCCAGAGCGACTTACAGTAGTGAATGCATACATTTCATTTCATTTCATACATTATTTTTCTGTGCTGGCCCCCCGTGGGAATCGAACCCACAACCCTGGTGTTGCAAACACCATGCTCTACCAACTGAGCTACAGGGAAGGCTACGTTACAGCCTTATTCTAAAATAGATTTTTTTTTAAATCCCCTCATCAATCTACACACAATGCCCAATAATAACAAAGCAAAAACAGGTTTTTAGAAATGTTTGCAAATGTATTAAATAAAAAACTGAAATATTACATTTACATAAGTATTCAGACCCTTTTCTCAGTATTTTGTTGAAGCACCTTTGGCAGCGATTACAGCCTCGTGTCTTCTTGAGTATGACGCTACAAGCTTGCCACACCTGCATTTGAGAGTTTCTCCCATTGTTCTCTGCAGATCCTCTCAAGTTCTGTCAGGTTTGATGGGGAGCATCACTGCACAGCTATTTTCAGGTCTCTCCAGAGATGTTCGATCAGGTTCAAGTCTGGGCTCTGACTGGCCACTCAAGGACGTTCAGAGACTTGTCCCGCAGACACTCTTGCATTGTCTTGGCAGTGTGCCTAGGGTCAATGTCCTGTTGGAAGGTAAACCTTCCCCCTAGTCTGAGGTCCTGTGTGCTCTGGAGCAGGTTTTCATCAAAGATCTCTCTGTACTTTGCTCCGTTCATTTTTCACTCGATCCTGACTAGTCTCCCAGTTCCTGCCGCTGAAAAACATCCCCACAGCATGATGCTGCCACCACCATGCTTCACCGTAGGGATGGTACCAGGTTTCCTCCAGACGTGGAGCATGGCATTCAGGCCAAAACGTTCAATCTAGGTTTCATCTGACCAGAGAATCTTGTTTCTTATGGTCTGAGAGTCCTTTAGGTGCCTTTTGGCAAACTCCAAGTGGGCTGTCATGTGGCTTTTACTGAGGAGTGGCATCCGTCTGGCCACTCTACCATAAAGGCCTTATTGGTGGAGTGCTGCAGAAATGGTTGTCCTTCTAGAAGGTTTTCCCATCTCCACAGACAAACTCTGGAGCTCTGTCAGAGAGACCATTGGATTCTTGATCACCTCCCTGACCAAGGCCCTTCAACCCCCATTGCTCAGTTTTTCAAATTTCTTTAATTTAAGAATGATGGAGGCCACTGTGTTCTTGGGGACCTTCAATGCTGCAGAAATGTTTTGGTACCCTTCCCCAGATCTGTTCCTCGACACAATCCTGTCTCTGCGCTCGATGGACAATTCCTTCAACCTCATTGTCACGTCCTGACCAGTAAGGGGTCATTTTGTTATTATAGCATGGTCAGGACGTGGCAGGGGTGTGTTTGATTTATGTGTCTTGGGTTTTTGGGTAATGTTCTGTTGTCTATTTCTATGTTTGAATGTATATTTAGTCTATTTCTATGTTCAGGTTTGTTTGGCCTTCAATTGGCAGCAGCTGTTCTTCGTTGCTTCTAATTGGAGGCCATATTTAAGTAGGGGTTTTTTGTCACTGTGTTTGTGGGTATGTTCCATGTATAGCTGTGTAGCCTTACAGGACTGTTTTTCGTCGTTGTTTTTGTATAAGTGTTTTGTTTTGGTTTCCTTCTAATAAAAGAAGATGAGTATTCATATACCCGCTGCGTTTTGGTCCACTTTTTACGATGCACCTGACAGAACTACCCACCAAACGAAGACCAAGCAGCGGGGTTTGGAGCACCAGGGAGTAGGATGGACTTGGAGTGATGAACGACAAACTAAGGGAGCTAGAGGAGACCAGGAGGCATCCCCCCCAAAAAATATGGCTACGTTTGTGCCTTGTCAGCTCAGGGATTAGAACTTGCAACTTTTCGGTTACTAGCCCAACACTCTAACCACTAGGCTGCTGCCCCATTGTGGTGGCTACATAATGTTATGGTTATGCTTGTCGTTGGCAAGGGAGCTTCTTAGTATAAAAATACAGCTATAAGCACAGGAAAAATCCTAGAGGAAAATCTGGTTCCGTCTGCTTTTTATCAGACACTAGGAGACAAATTCACCTTTCAGCAGGACAATAACCTAAAATACAATGCCAAATCTACAGTGGAGTTGATTACCAAGACTACATTAAATGTTCCTAAGTGGACTAGTTACAGTTTTGACTTAAATTGGCATAAAAATATATGGCAAGACTTGAAAATAACTTTTTAGAAATGATCAACAATCAACTTGACAGAGCTTGAAGAATTTTGAAAAGAATAATAGGCAAATATTGTACAATTCAGGTGTGCAAAACTCTTAGAGATTTACCCAGAAAGACTCACAGCTGTAACTGCCACTAAAGGTGCTTCTCCAAAATGATGACTCAGGGGTATGAATACTTATGTAAATTATATGTGTAGATGGGTGAGGAACAAATCTATTGAATCCATTTTAAATCCAGGCTTTAACACAACAAAATGGGGAATAAGTCAAGAGATGCTGTATGTACCTATTTTGCTATCACCCAAGGCTGGCCAGCCCATGTGACACCTGAACTGAACTGCATGTAAAGTACGAGCTCTCATTCTGGGGTGACTCATGCATTGGTCTGGGAAACTGCACAGTAATCCCAACTCCCTACAAGGACATCATGCAATCTATAGAAAACATGAGGCCCCTTTGGATGATCAAACTTAAAAATGCTATAAGCAATCGTGTATGGTGGCTGGGGATTGACTGTGAGATAGTGGTCTTTGTGCACCATGCTTGATCAGTTCCACCACCTCTGCAACCTCTTTCCATCAAAGCTCAGATCTTCTTCAAATGTATATGTGTGGAGTCCCTCATCAACAACACTTCATAGTGATTTTGGGCAGCACCATGGTAAGAAATGTGACTGTTCCTGGTGCAAAAACAATGTCCTATCCTGGAGCTTGAGTAAATGACATTACTAAGCTGCTTCCGAATGTACTACATCAGGACATGGAAATCAATTCTATCGTAGTCCATGTGGTTTTTATTAATGACATTATGAAGGGTAGCACTGAACAGTTGAAACTGTATTTTAAAGAGCTGATTGACTCTCTGCTAGACACTAACAAAAGACCCATCATATCTGTCCCTGTTGTTACACGGAGCGGAGCAGGTGAACCCAAGAGCAGACTCAGACGAGGAGACTGGGATGAGGTAAGCAAGGTATTTATTGACAAACAGGGGGAAGAAGGGGTGCAGGCCAGGGAAAGCTTGGGCGGGTTGCAGGGAGCCAGGTGCTGAGGCTGAGGCTGAGGCTGGAGCGAGGGGAGTTGAGGCTGGGTAAGCAGGTCGGGAAAGGAATCCAAGGAAGTAGTAGAGTGGGGGGGGGGGGTCCAGGACAGGGTAGCAAGACTGACGAGACATGGGACTGGAGACATGGGACCAGAGTCAGAGCAAACAGAATGAGCAGAGGTTATGATCTGGCAGCGTGGACAGAGGACATTCATATTCTGACTCTCTGACTTTCACTTAGATAATAACATTAATGATACAGTTGTAGTAATACAAGGTTATAACATTTACAGGAAAGATAGAAATGCTGATGGTGGAGGTGATGCTTTTTATATTCAGAACCACATTCCTGTAAAGGTTAGACAGGATCTCATGTTAAATACTGTTGAATTAATATGGCTACAGGTTCATCTGCTATAGACCACCAAGTGCTAATTAACATGTGTGAAAAATGTGATCATGTATGTGATATCAACAGAGAGGTATATTTTCTGGGTGATTTAAATATTGACTGTCTTTCATCAAGCTGCCCACTCAAGAAGAAGCTTCAAACTGTAAACAGTAACTGCAACTTGGTTCAGGTTATCAGTCAACGTACCAGAGTAGTTACAAACAGCACAGGAATGAAATCATCAACATGTATTGATCACATCTTGACTAACGCTGCAGAAATTTGCTTGAAAGCAGTATCCAGATCCATCGGATGTAGTGATCACAATATAGTAACCATATCAAGGAAAACCAAAGTTCCTATAAGTTTTGTAGTGATTCCTATGCTGTTGATGTAAAGAATATGTGGTAGTCTGTGGTAATGAGCAGCAAACAGACACTGCACTTGACACATTTATGAAATTGATGATTCCAGTTACTAATAAGCATGCTGTCACGTCCTGACCATAGGAAGCTGTTATTTTCTATGGTAGAGTAGGTCAGGGCGTGACAGGGTTTTTTTCTAGTTACATTTTTCTATGTTGTTATGTTCTAGTTTTGTATTTCTATGTTGGGTTTTGTTTGGGATGATCTCCAATTAGAGGCAGCTGGTCCTCGTTGTCTCTAATTGGAGATCATACTTAAGTAGGTGTTTTTCCCACCTGGGTTTGTGGGAGATTGTCTTTGAGTTAGTGTATGTTTCACCTCTGCGTCACGGTTTGTTGTTTTGTTATTCAGTTTATTTATATGTATTGCATAGTTTCACAGTGAAAATAAAATGTGGAACGACACACATGCTGCACTTTGGTCCGCTCCTTCCTACGACAACAGTGACAGAATCTCCCACCACAATATAACCAAGCAGCGTGGTATGGACCAGTGGACTTTTGAGGAGATAAGGAGTATATCCAGGGCTTTGGAGGAATTAGGGGCAGGAGAAAATCACCTCCCATGGGAACAGGTGGAGGCAGCGAGAGCACGGCAATGAGGGAAGCACGAGAGGCAGCCCCCAAAACAAATTGGGGGGGGGGGGGGGGGTGTGTGTCACCAGTCTGGAGCCACCTGTGCCAGCCCCACGCATCAGGTCTCTAGTGCACCTGCCCAGTCCTGTGTGTCCTGTTCCTGCTCCTCGCACTCACCCTGAGGTGCGTGTTACTAGTCTGGCGCCACCTGTGCCAGCCCCACGCATCAGGCCTCCAGTGTGTCTTCCCAGTCCAGAGCTTCCGGCGACAGTTCCCAGTCCAGAGCTTCAGGCGACGTCCCCCGTCCGGAGCCTCCAGCAACGCTCCCCAGTCCGGTGAGACCTGTTCCGGCTCCACGTAAGAAGCCTCCAGTGATGATCCATGGTCCGAAGCCTCCAGTGATGATCCATGGCACGAAGCCTGTAGGCATGATCCATGGCCCGGAGCCTGTAGGGATAATCCATGGCAAGAAGCCTGTAGGGATGATCCATGGCCCGGAGCCTGTAGGCATGATCCATGGCACAAAGCCTCCAGTGGTGATCCATGGCGCGGAGCCTGCAGTGATGATCCATGGCATGGAGCCTTCAGCGACGGCCTACAGTCCGGAACCTCTTGAGATGGCCCGCAGTCCAGAACCTCCTGAGACGGCCCGCAGTCCGGAACCTCCTGAGACAGCCCGCAGTCCGGAACCTCCTGAGACGGCCCGCAGTCACTCTGCTGTTTCCTGAAGTCCACGATCATCTCCTTTGTTTTGTTGATGTTGAGTGTGAGGTTACTTTCCTTACACCACACTCCGAGGGCCCTCACCTCCTCCCTGTAGGCCATCTCGTCATTGTTGGTAATCAAGCCTACCACTGTAGTGTCTTGATTGTCTTGCAAACTTGATGATTGAGTTGTAGGCATGCATGGCCACGCAGTCATGGGTGAACAGGAAGTACAGGAGAGGGCTGAGAACGCACACTTGTGGGGTCCCAGTGTTGAGGATCTGCAGGGTGGAGATGTTGTTTCCTACCCTCACCACCCGGCCCGTCAGAAAGTCCAGGACCCAGTTGCACAGGGTGGGGTCGAGACCCAGGGTCTCGAGCTTAATGACGAGTTTGGAGGGTACTATGATGTTAAATGCTGAGCTGTAGTCGATGAACAGCATTCTGACATAGGTATTCCTCTTGTCCAGATGGGTTAGGGCAGTGTGCAGTGTGATTGCGATTGTGTCGTCTGTGGACCTATTGGGGCGGTAAGCAAATTGGAGTGTGTCTAAGGTATCAGGTAGGGGGGAGGTGATATGATCCTTGACTAGTCTCTCAAAGCACTTCATGATGACAAAAGTGAGTGCTATTGGGCGATAGTCGTTTAGCTCAGTTACCTTAGCTTTCTTGAGAACAGGAACAATGGTGGCCCATTGAAGCATGTGGGCACAGCAGACTGGGATAGGGATTGATTTAATATGTCCGTAAACACACCAGCCAGCTGGTCTGCGCATACTCTGAGGACGCAGCTAGGGATGCCGTCTGGGCCGGCAGCCTTGCGAGGGCTAACACGTTTACATGTTTTACTCACGTTGGCCACGGTGAAGGAGAGCCCGCAGGTTTTGGTAGCGGGCCATGTCAGTGGCACTGTATTGTCCTCAAAGCGAGCAAAGAATTGTTTAATTTGTCTGGGAGCAAGACGTCGGTGTCCGCGACGGGGCTGGTTTTCTTTTTGTAGTCCGTGATTGACTGTAGACCCTGCCACATACATCTCATGTTTGAGCCATTGAATTGTGACTCTACTTTGTCTCTATACTGACGCTTAGCTTGATTGATTGCCTTGCGGAGGGAATAGCTACACTGTTTGTATTCTGTCATGTTTCCGGTCACCTTGCCATGATTAAAAGCAGTGGTTCGAGCTTTCAGTTTTGCGCGAATGCTGCCATCAATCCATGGTATCTGGTTAGGGAAGGTTTTCATAGTCACCAAGGGTACAACATCACCGATGCACTTGCTAATAAACTCGCTCACCGAGTCAGCGTATACATCAATGTTGTTGTCTGAGGCTATCCAGAACATACATATCCCAGTCCACGTGATCAAAGCAATCTTGAAGCGTGGAATCTGATTGTTTGGACAAGCGTTGAGCAGACCTGAGCACGGGCGTTTCCTGTTTTAGTTTCTGTCTATAGGCTGGGAGCAACAAAATGGAGTCGTGGTCAGATTTGCCAAAAGGAGGGCAGGGGAGGGCTTTGTATGCGTTGTGGGAGTTAGAGTAGCAATGGTCCAGAATGCTGCCAGCTCGAGTCGCACATTCGATATGCTGATAAAATTTAGGGAGCCTTGTTTTCAGATTAGCTTTGTTAAAATCCCCAGCTACAATAAATGCAACCTCAGGATATATGGTTTCCAGTTTACATAGAGTCCGGTGAAGTCCTTTCAGGGCCATCGAGGTGTCTGCTTGGGGTGGATATATACGGCTCTGATTATAATCTAAGAGAATTCTCTTCATAGATAATGCAGTCGACATTTGATAGTAAAGAATTCTAGGTCAGGTGAACAAAAGGACTTGAGTTCCTGTATGTTGTTATGATTACACTACGAATCGTTAATCATAAGGCATACACCCCCACCCTTCTTCTTACCAGAGATATATTTGTTTC